>NW_026112349.1:85000-146699 GCF_024679095.1 Eriocheir sinensis | reverse complement strand
CCTCTTCTTCTCATATGTCAAATATTTACTACCTTTAAATGAATTTAATTCAATAATTGAATAATCGAATAAGGTCATATAGTATTCAGATTGTTTCGTTTTTTAGGGTAATGACAAATATTTTGTGTAAATACCAGGACACTTGACAATGTTGGAATACAACGTTGTCAAGTGTCCTGGTATTTACACAAAATATTTGTTATTATCATAAAAATGAAGCAATCTTAACACTATATTGGATTATCCAGTTATTTAATTAAATTCATTTAAAGGTAGTAAATAGCTGACATATAAGAGGAAGCGGGAAGTATTGAGAGTATGTGGCAGCTGCGGGGCTTAGCTGACCCCGCAGATTATAGTGGAACTTCTATGAAATATGAGTGTATGCACCGCCTCCGCCGATTTTACTGTTAAGTCTGCTTCGAGGCTTCGAGGCGTGTCGCTAGTGGAGCCTGTTTCCACATATATGTTGACCCATAGTGAGATGGTAGAGATGGACACATCAATCCGCCGTGGTTTGGCGATAACTGAGCCCTTCAGTGTGAGGGATAATAATGACTTTGCGCGGGTCTTGTGGGGTCTCCGCCGAGACTAACGTGAGTACGTGTGACTTACTGCGACCATCAAATCAACAGATGATCGAAACGTATCATATACGGTACAGTAATGGATTCAGATGCAGCATCACAACCAGGGGTACCAACCATTCCGAGGCGACTAGCCACGATCGATGTATTTTCACATCCATCGTCCCCAGGTGTTCGATAACTTTTCGTGGAGAATGTACATGCTTTATCACAGAGTCTCCGATACTGAGGGTGATGGGACTTGCTTGGAGGTGTTGTTTACGCATCTTCTCCTCGCGGGAAGCTTCAAGCTTATCCCTCACAGAAGCATAAGTAGTTTGAAAATTGTGGAGCTGCATCTGAGAGTAGTCGTTAAAGGAATAGAGGGGGCGAGGAGTCTGCAGAATAACATCATAAGACAGTCTTTTGTCATAGCAAAAAAAGGATGTAGTGAGGCGCTTTGTCTGTGGAGGAATTGACAGAGTTGTTAATACAAGCAGCAACATGGGTAGCCAATCTTCCCAAGATTCCGGAAAACGACCTGCATAATGACGCAGAATCTCTAGAATCTTCCTCTTGGTCCTTTCGACAAGGCCGTTAGACGCCGGATGATGTGCAGTAATGAATGTTTGTTTAATTTTAAACTGTTGGCAAATGTCAGGAAAAAATTTGTTCTTAAATGTTGTCATATTATAACAGAGAAGTATACGGAGAGACGTGTAGGGACTAATCAGGTTAGAGACAAGTGCATGAGGGACTGTTGTAGCAGACTTACCGCGTAATGGCGCTAAGACCACATAACAGCTGAAGTGATCAACGCTGACAAGGACGTATGAGGAGCCTTGATGAACGCATGGGAGCTGTAACAGATCAATGCCAACAACATCAAAAGGTCCGTCAGGTAGCGGATAGTCCAAAATTGGAGCAGTCTTAGTAAAACCTTTGGTTTATGCACAAGACAGACACTGTGCAATATGTTTTTCAATATCAAGTCTCATCGTAGGCCAGTAATATTTAGCACGAGCCGCAGCTAAGGTTCTGTCCCGTCCTTGATGACCACCATGCGGAACGTCATGAAGAAGTTGCAGGACAGTCTTCACCAGAGCAGTAGGGATGATAACCTGGGTAACGCCTCTTTCATGAATGGCCACTGTGCGACAAACAATGCCATCCTGTAAGGAAAAAGGCAGAAAGGGGCACAGGTGGATGAGGTAATGTGGAGTCATCGCCAGACTCGAGGGCGTAGACGACTTTAGACCATAACGCGTCATGACGTTGGGCCGTCTGAAGCTCGTCAAGTGAGAAGTTCTGGACCTGAGAAACTACAGCGACAGGAATATGCCGGGACAACGCATCAGCGACAGTGTTGGCTTTACCCGGTAGATACTTTATCACAAGGTTGAACTGTTGGATGGTGAAGTACCACCTAGCCAGGCGGCCGGTGAGATTCTTGCCACTGAAAAGAGTTGCAACTGCAGTGTGGTCAGTGTAAACTGTTATAGGATAATTAAAAATAATATTCTTGAATAATCTGAGGGCCCAGACAACAGCTAGAGCTTCAAGGTGAGTTACAAAGTACCTTGAATCAGGATCTGTAAGTACACGGCTAGCGTAAGCAATGGCATGTGGACGTTGTCCATCTACAATCTACATTAAAACTGCACCAATGCCAAAAGAAGAAGCGTCTGTGCACATAGTAAAAGGCAAGGTGTGATCAGGAAACGCTAAGATCGGGGCATGTGTCAGAGCATGCTTGAGAGTATGAAAACTCTGTTGATGAGCGTCGTTCCACACGAAGGGAACATTCTTCTTTACAAGACGCGTTACAGGGGATGCGATAGACGCAAAGTTTTTTTGACAAATGCTCTATAATAACCAGCAAGGCCTAGAAAAGAGCGAACATGGTCAGTAGCTTTGGGTGTAGGAAAGTCTTTGACGGCAGTGATTTTAGAATCAACAATGTGAATACCATCTCTATCGACAAGGTGACCCAAAAACTGAATACGAGACTTAAGGAAGTTGCACTTAAACAGCTTGACCTCTAGGCCAGCTTTAGAAAGTCTATTAAAAACAACTTCAAGTTTCTGGAGATGAGAGTTAATGTCGTTAGAGACAATGATGAGCTTACCGAGGTGTACGAAGAGACCTTTGTGAATAACGCCAGCAAAAAGACAATTAATCATACGCTGGAAGGTAAGAGGTGCATTGCGTAAACCCATGGGCAGGCGACACCATTCGTAATGACCTGTGCAAGTCGTTAAGTTAGTAATCTCCCGTGATGCTTTGTCCAAGGGTATTTGCCAGAAACCGGACATGAGGTAGAGGCTGGTGAAGACTGTGTTACTCTTTCTGATAGACTGAAGCTATTCACCTAAGACAGGAAGTGGATAGCGGTCAGGGACCGTCAGAGCGTTCACTTTCCTGAAGTCGATGACGATCAGGACGCACCGTAGCGAGTGTGGACTCTAAAGCAGGACGGCGGATGCGCATAGTGTCAGGTAAGGACATTACCAGTGTGCCGACAGGAACAAAGTCCGGTAAACGAACATAAAGTCGGACACATGAAGTGGGGCCAATGTATTAGTCACCAATGACAACAGAAGAAACAAGGTCCTGAGCAGAGGTCGAACGTTTCTCCTCTGGGGCACTAGGCACTGTAGTGGCAATAGGCACACTTGGGTCCTATGGGGGGACTGCGATGTCGTCAGGAGCCGTAGTCGCCAGGGCAGAGACAGTCTGGCTCAGAAGGGACTTGGGTTTTCCATAGCATGGTGAAGGATCACATCTGCAGAAATAGCAAGACGTTTAAGGAATATGTCAATAGAATGGGAAACAAGGGACTGGATGTCTAAAAGTCCATCACACTGAAGGGCAAAATTTTGGGTGACAAAAAAAATTAATGTTGAACATCTTGGAATAATGTGTGAAGGAGACAGGCACAGTGATGGTGCCGAGAACAGTTAAGGCAGAACCATCAACACCTTTTAAGGATACATCAAACTGATATAATGGGATGTCTTGCAGGGTGTCTTTCAAAGCTATAAAAGCACTGTGACTAAGCACATTTGCTGAAGCACCTGTGTCAACCCCTAGTGCAAAAGCAGCACCGTTAACAAAGGACTGAGAAGTTAACATACTTAAATTGGAACAAGCAGCAATAATGGAGGGGATAGTGGTGTGCTGTTGGGATGACTCTTGCGCATACATTAGTCTGGGTGTCTTTGATGGGGTCGCGGGATATCCCCCGACTGTTGGACAAGTGGACCCGAAGGAAAGCCCACATTTCGTCTAAGACGCTGAATCTCATAGCAGTCATCAGTTGAGTGCTCGCACAACTCATGAACGGCACACCACTTAGAGGGCCTAGTCCTCAGTGGCGGTGGTGCACGGCCAGACGAATGACGATTTTTGACCGGAGGAGGGGGGCGGGCGACGATCTGATGGAGAATTATCTCCCCTTGATGATAAAGACTTTTTGACTCGAACACCTGAGTTACTGACATCGTTAGAGCATGTCACGTTTTCGTTGAAAGCATTTTGGTGATGTATGACCCTTTTTGTTGCAGTAGTTGCACACAATTGGGTGCGAATCGTCCTTCTGGATAGCCGCAACAGGAACGCCTGGTGAAGCCTTGGGGGAGTCCTCTATTTTTTTTTGGCAATCTTAGCTGCAAAACCAACTAGTTATCAACAGGTTTATAATCAAGGGAAGCAGCAGCGCAACGTTCATGAGGAATGAGGTGAAGGACATAAAATGTAAATTGAAGTAATATTTGAAGTCTGTTCTTAGACAAAGCACCTTCCTCAAACCAAGAGGCTTGTTCAAGATATTCAACAGCATCTAAAGAAAGGTCAAGTGCCGGAGACTGAGCTCGCCAGAAATTGAAAGAACTTTTTTTTTTCTGCAGCAGCAGACTCTACTGGACGGAAGGCCCATTCATTGTAGGGAGTCATGAAGCCGTGTATGGCCAAAGGTAAGGAAAAAAATTTCTTTGAATGTCGAATATTTATAATCAGTAAGTTTAGCACTGAAAGATGCAGCACCCATAAGGTCGCAAGCAAGGGAATCAGGAGCAATGAGTGATCTAACAAGAGATCCTGTCAGCATCAGAGGTAATAGTGCTGTTAACCATGGCATATTCGCATTGGGTTAGAAAAGCAAGTGGGGAGAAATAACGATCACCACCAGAAAAAAGTTTGACAGAAGGGGTCTGGTGTACCTGCCTTTCGAGCTCTGAACATGCTCCGTTCCAAATCCACATGTCAGACGTGTACTATCCGAACAGTTGATAGGCAGCTAGTATAAGTTGAGGATGGGTATCGGGCTCGTTGGGCCGAGGTTTGTTAAATACGGCAGACCTCGAAAGCGGGCAAATCCCTGACTGGTTTCCAGATGGCCGCTGCTCATCCACATAGACGAAACTCTACCCTTTCTTGCGGAGGTGAGAGAAGCTGTGAGGAAGTTGAAAGACGGTAAAGTATCTTAGATCTGTAATAGCACAGAATATTTTCAGCCGGGGGTGAAACGATAATCCAGGTGTTGCAGGTGGAGTTGTCTGTCGTGTGAAAGTCCGGTGCCACCCCTCCTGACTGGTAAATGGGGGTGGTTGTTCCCACCTTGAAAGGGTTAGTGTGCTGAACACACTGCTCGCTCATCTGCTACTGATGCGAATCCGACGCCACCTTCTTAAGTTTCAAAGACGTCAAGAATATGGTTTCACGCCCGGAAAATCAACAGTTGACCAGGTCGTAGCACTTTGCATTCTTATGGACGCCGACTTGAGTTTCGACAGGGGCTACTCGCAGCTTACGTCGATCTCAAAGAAGTATTTGACTGAGTGCATCGTAAGGCACTTTGGGGAAATTTTGAGCTGTGCCATTCCGGATAGAATGATTGACCTTTTGACTAGCATTTTCTCCGGGAGTGAGAGTATTGTCAAGTGTAGGGCAGGCGTTTTCGGCTTCATGACTCTTAATAATTGATTTAAGAGTGACGCAGGGGTGCGTCCTTCCTCTATCTTTATTCAACAGTATGCATAGACTTGGTCTTAGGCAAAGTTGCTGATCAAAGTCGTTCCGGAGCATCTGTTGGCAACACGAAGATTAATGCACATTTTTCTTTATCCTGATGATGCACTTTTCGCGGAATCACTGGAGGGCCAGGTGATGGCTCTTGAGGTGCTGGATGAGAAAGCGAAGCCACTGGGAGTGAACGTCTCCTGGGCCAAAACTTCGGCCCTGTCGTTTGGATTCCTACTGGACTACGCAATTCAGTCTGTGAGAAAATTGAGGTCACCAAAAGTTTACCTAACCTTGGTATCGTAGCGCATAAAATTATGGGTTTCACCAAGAAGTCACTCGTTAGAGTGGCCTGGTCCACGGATTTTTAGTCACACAGAGCGAGTAAGTGGCGTTGTTGATATCTATTCAGGGAGAGAAATAAGCGAATCTTTAAATCACTTGTGTTCCCTATTTTGTGTATGGCCGTGAGACATGGACACTGGATAGAGACTCGGTGAAACATGCCAATGGTTTCTGATCAAGGGACTGCAGGGTCATGGAGGATCGCTGGAATGACCGTGTCGAACCACAACGTCATGAAATTACATCGAGAGCTGTTACAAGCTTAAACCATTAACGCCAACTCGTGGCACGTTTACCGGACGTCGATCCTGCTTATACGGTTGTTTCTGTACGAGGCAACCGTGAGTGGAGGAGAACAAAGTGACGCCCACGTAACACACGCGTGTTAACCGTTTGGGATGGAGTCGGTGGGTGAGTGAAACAACGCGCCTCCTCGCTCATGCTCCCTGTTAATTACATAGTTAGACGTGAATATTGACAGGGGCTTTTATAAAAAAAAAAAAAAAATGGTCTGTTCAAACCAAGTGTTCCTCTGCGCCTAGGCAGCATCTGTAACGCCGCATCTGATTGGTTGGCCTCCCCTCTCGGCTCTCGCCCTGATTGGCTGGCTTCATCTCCCGACTCTCGTGAAGGCCATAGTCACTTACACATGCTCTTGGTGTTAGATATTTTTATATTATTTACCTTAGTTCACATCGCATACAATATGGGCAATTCAAAACCCTAACTATGTTTGTCACAACTCTATAAAAGAGTATTCGTGAAGAACGGGTCCGCAATGTTTATACCACTTTTACATATAACTGATGTTTGCAACAAATATTAAGTCAGTGCTGATCTAAACCATTAAATTCCATAAAGAGGATTTTTATGAACATGGTGGTATGACCAAACTATAGATAAAACACGACGTAAGCGAAACACGGACATATTTATAGCCATGTCACGTGCTCCTTCAGAGCGGTGTGCACACTGACGGTGTTGGTGCTGGGTGGATTCGCAGTGCCCTTCCAATAGCCTATTACAACATGCATCACTCATACAGTCATAACAAACGCTTGCATACTGAATTCATTCCTCTAATGTTTCGTTCCTCTTTAACTTCCAGTCATTCTTTTACTTATTAAAAACCTACTGAAAATATATGATTAAGCAGGCAAACCATTGTTTCGTACACAGCACCAGTCTGAAAGAGGACGCGACATGGCACGTTAAATCTGTCCGTGTTTCGCTTACGTCGCGTTTTATCCATAGTCTATTTATTCCACTATGTTCACGAAACTCCTCTTTATGGAATCAGCACTGACTCGATATTTGCTGGACATATCAATTATTATAATGTAAAAGTGGTATAAACGTTGCGGACCCGTTCTCTCACTTATACTCATTATTAGTTTCATTTTTGTTTTGCCGAGTTGTGACAAACATATTTAGAGTCTACAATCACTGCTGCGTTTAATGGGGTTCAGTAAAATTGCCTATCTTATTTAAGATGAGCTATGGTAAATAATAAAACAAAAAACATTTAACACCAAGAGGATGTCTGAGGGAGCTGGGAGAGGAAGGCAGCCAATCAGGGCGAGAGCCGAGAAAGCAGGCCAGCCAATCAGGTCCGGCGTTATAAAGGCTGCCTAAGCGCCAGAGTAACATTTGTTTAGAACAGATTATAGTAGCCAATGTCGATCGCAAGAAAGCATAACTCAGTGCTTCGTGAGGGATGCTGAGACATTAAAAGGATCCGTGGGATTCCTGCAATGACTGCTGACTTGATGACTGCCTTTTACTCTGGGACTGAGAGTGCTGTGAAGTGTGGGAGGGATTTCCAGCTTCCCTGTTAATACAGGAATGAGGCAAGGGTGCGTCCTTGCTCCATCACTTTTTAACACTTGTATGGATTGGGTATTAGGTGAAGTTGATGGTCAAAGTAGTTGCGGAGCATTTGTCGTCACGGTCACTGATCTTGATTTTGCTAATGATGCTGTAATTCTCCCAGAATTGGTTGGAATGGCACTCAAAATGCTATATGAGGAGACGAAGCCATTAGGAGGGAAATGCCGGGATCACACATCTGCGATTTCGCTCTGCGACGGTTGGCGATTTTGAAAATGCACAAAATCATGGGAGCATCGCCATTGTCTCTGCGAGTTTGCCTCTGTTTCAACTCACAGCAACATGGCGAGGGAGGGTCGCTCGCCTATACGCACACGAGGGTGACAGGCGAAGGGACGTCGAGGTGAATCGTGCGTGAATGCGCGCGACTGTATGCAGGGGAGCCCAATTTTAAAAGTAAAACCCGTTGCGAGGGTTCGCAACTATGCACGACTGCCCCTCGTGTAGCCGATCGACGACGCTCGACGTCGCACGCATGGTCGAGAAAACGTCGAGGACGCGTCGCTGTACGACCCATATAGACATGTAAACCAGGCTATTATTTTGCATTTAGGAATGCTATTCAATTATTTTGTATTCATGAATACTAAGCTATCATTCAGCAGTTAGGAGTACTATTCTGTTATTTTGCAATTTTGATCACTAGGGTATTATTTTACATTTATGAATACTATTCTGTTATTTTCCATTCATGAACACTAAGCTATTATTTAGCAGTTAGGAGTAATATGCTATTATTATAAATTCATGAATATTAGGCTATTATTTTGCAGGCGGGCAGGGTAGCGGCGTGTAGCAGGACAGTGTGAAGGCGAGCGTAGGGTCGCTCTTCAACGGTTTTTCACACCCTCCCGCTCTCTCGCTGCCATCTCGCTTTCCTTAGCAGCATCGCTGCCATACGCACGATGTACAAAGTCGCTCGCATATACGGTCGCATACACCGCGACCCCTTGCGTTTGACGAGGGTATGCGAGCGCATACTGCGATGGTCTATCACTTAACCGTGCGAATAATCGTGCGATTTGGCCAATATCGCAGACTTTCTGCGAACTTTTTGAACATTTCAAAATGTTCGCGCGACGGGCCGGCACCCGCAAGTCGTGCGAATTTTACCGCGCGACTATTGCGACTAATCGCAGGGACGTCTCTACGATGTCGAGCGTATATGCCGATTTGGAAAATTTTCAAAATCGCCAACCGTCGCAGAGCGAGATCGCGGATGTGTGATCCCAGCAAAAGTCTCCTGGGTCAAACCCAATGTCCAGTCGTTTGGAGGCTGAGTGACACAACTCAGTCTGTTTATTCGTTTATAGAGGATAATGAAGTCCCCAACGGTTTTTCATATTTTGAGAACGTAGTGAAGATAAGTCACTGGACGGTTTGGCCTGGTCCATGGTGTTATGGACTCGCTCAACACGAGCACATGGCGTTGTTGATGTCCATGCAGGCGGACAAAGGTGCAAATTTTCGAGCTACTTGTGATTCGTTTTACTGTATGGCTGTGAGACATGGACACTGAATCGTTACTTGGTCAGGCATGTCCATGCACTCGGTACTAAGTGCCTTTGCAGGTTCATAGGGTATTTCTGGAATGACTTCCTGTCTAACCATCGACAACTTCATAAAATTGAATCCGTGAACTTCAACACCGGCAATATGGATACAATGTACGCTTCCTGCATGTCGATCGTGCTAGTTATTATTGTATATATAGAAGGCAATGTTGAATGGAGGAGATTAAAGGGACGGCCGAGTGGGTAAGGATTTTACTTTGCACACTTATCAGCGTATTATCAGTCAATTTATAAATTTGAAACTTTATATCTCGTAAGTCAATAAGATAGCTTCGTCGAGTAATGATGTTTTGTATCGTGTCTCGTATTTTTTATTTCCGGAATCTCAATTGACATGTTTATAGAAGGGCCTTGTCTGCCCTTGTGAGGAATATGCATGTCATGTGTCGGGGGTCAGGACGCTAACAGCACTTTTTTGACAAGAGTCAAAGACTCTTAGTCTCACAAGCTCACTTCCACACATTGGCTCTATTCTACATTTTAAATTCAATCGCAGTTTTGCATATTTTTTTATTGTAATTACTATTTTCATACACCCTTTTTTTTTGGAACATCCACCACTCCTGAGGCCATTTTGCATATGCTTAACATCTCCTATAAACTCTGTGTTGTTTAGATTTTTAATACAAGTTAACAAGAGTATTCCTTTCTCTGCATTTCAAGCTTCAGACAGAAAATGACCAAATAGGTTTGAAAATCATCACTATATCAGCTGGCTGTATAGCAGTCTACAAATATTTCACCAAAATAATAACAAACAGACTTCCAGACACATTGTTTAGTAATTAGCTCACTGAACAAGATGTTTTTTAGATGGGTTCTTAACAATGGATCTGGTTTATGTAACAAATAAGATAACATAAAAAAATAAGCCTACAAAACATCTAGTTTGGCATCTATCAGCAACGATTAACCCTCTACTTCCTCGGTGATGAATGCGATTTAACATCATCCCGGTGGGGAAAAGCTTGAGTTTTTGAAGCTATAAGGAAGTTGAATAATGACTATATAACTTCCTATGTCTATCAGAAAAGTTCGAATATAAAATAAAGTTAAGCTGAGCGACACCGTGGCACCTGGGGTATTTTCATAAGATTTAATAATCTAATGGGGACCACAGTTCCTGTAGTGGAATTATACCGGCTAATAAAGGTGATGATGCTCCTGGTGTTTCCTAATTTTTTTATCATTGTCTTATTCCAGATGGACGTGTCCGTGTACAACATGTGGGGCATGACGGAGGTTACAAGCATCTCGACTATGTGCCTCGTAACATCGGACTACAAACAGTGTTGTATTGGGAAAATAGTACCATTTTTCGAACTTAAGGTACAGTTGCACACTACTTTAAAAATAAGTTTTCATTGTTACACCATTCCATAGGAGTGTGTGTGTGTGTGTGTGTGTGTGTGTGTGTGTGTGTGTGTGTGTGTTGGTGGTAGCGAGTGTTCTAAGTGCTAATCGGTTCCCGGATATAGAAACTCAATATCCGTCATGGTTACTTTATTGGGCAAACATCACACAGGTCATGGACATGGACAAGACACTTAAAATAGGTGATTGTGTGTATGTGCGTTTGTATGAATGTTGTCTGTGTAGGTTAACATATAAGTGTTGGTGTATGTGTGGAACAATGTGTATGAGTAGACAACAAGAGGACATGGATAAACGAGTACAAGAATAGTTAAACATTGAAGACGCGAGACGACAGATTGGCAGACAAGTAGTGACGATGAACATATTCACAAATTGAGTCTGCTCTGCAGCGCCCATTTTCCGTCTCACTGGAGGGGAGCACGCGACAGCTTGAGCGGTGGCTGTTACAAATACTCCTCCCCTGTGACGAGGAAGGAGGAACGAAATCTTCCTGGGTGCGGGGGCGCTGTGGCAGACGGTGTAGCGTTACAGTGAGTTGCGTTGTACGGTGAGTTGCGCTAAGTAGAGTTGCGTTGAGGTGCGCGGTAAGTTACGCTGAGTTGAGTTGAGGTGCGCGGTAAGTTGCGCTGAGATGCATTGCGTTGAGTAGAGTTCAGCTACGGTGAGTCGAGCTGGGGTGAGTAGTGCAGTGACAACAGCTACGGTGAGTCGAGCTGGAGTGAGTACTGCAGTGACGACAGCTAAGGTGAGTCGAGCTGGAGTGAGTAGTGCAGTGACAGCAGCTTCGGTAAGTCGAGCTGGGGTGAGTAGTGCAGTGACAACAGCTACGGTAAGTCGGGCTGGAGTGAGTAGTGCAGTGACAACAGCTACGGAAAGTCGAGCTAGAGTGAGTAGTGCGTAGAGGACAGCTACGGTGAGTCGAGCTGGAGTGAGTACTGCAGTGACGACAGCTAAGGTGAGTCGAGCTGGAGTGAGTAGTGCAGTGACAGCAGCTTCGGTAAGTCGAGCTGGGGTGAGTAGTGCAGTGACAACAGCTACGGTAAGTCGGGCTGGAGTGAGTAGTGCAGTGACAACAGCTACGGAAAGTCGAGCTAGAGTGAGTAGTGCGTAGAGGACAGCTACGGTAAGTCGAGCTAGAGTGAGTAGTGCGGTGACAACAGCTACGGTATGTCGAGCTGGAGTGAGTAGTGCGGTGACAACAGCTACGGTAAGTCGAGCTGGAATGAGTAGTGCAGTGAGGACAGCTACGGTAAGTCAAGCTGAAGTGAGTTGAGTGGTTGGCTCCAAAATCGCGAATCACGTAGACGGGTCCTGAGCAGAAGAGTGGTGCTCTGAAGGACGCCGCTGTTGTAGAGTAAGAGTTGCATGTCGTCGCCAGGTACGGTGAAGTCGAGCGGCATGGAGATGGGTAAATAGGCACTGGCGTAAACGCGCCGAGGGTCACGGCATTCCGAGAGCGTCGAGGGAACTGCGTGTGAAGGCGCTAGCTGCCAGCGTGCCAGGGGCCACAGCCGGTTGAGAAGTGAGGGGCGGTAGCATGTGCCAGGGGCCGCGGCAGTCGTGAGTGCGTCGAACGACTGCGTTGGAAGGCGCTAGATGCCAGCGAGCCGGGGGCCACAGCGGGTTGAAAAGTAAGGGGTGCTAGCATGTGCCAGGAGCCGCGGCAGTCCGTGAGAGTAGAACGAACTGCGTGTACTATAGGCGCTGGCACGTACCAGGGCCTCTGTGGCCCATGGAGTGAACCAGTGTTCAAAAAGGCACTGTAACACAACACTGTACGCTCAGTAGGTAACACTGTGACACTAACTGTTGCTGGGGAAGTGCTGCACTGAACTGTTGCTGGACACACTGCACTGTACACAAAGATCCACAAGTGTAGGGTAATCCAAGCGGGCGGTGGTAGATCAAGGAGGCGGTGGTTAATCCAGGGGGCAGCTAGTAATCCCAGTGGGGTGTCACACTGCGTTTGCGTGTCTCTCTGAGTCTATATGGTGTGTGGTGGCGTATGCACTGAGTCTGTGTATCACTGTGTGTCTGAGTAATGTGTCGCACTGTGTTTGAGTGTTCACTGAGTCTTGTGTGCAGTCTCAGTCGCCGTACCAGCGGGAAGGCAGGAAGGAGGAGGGGTGGGTGGGTGAGCGCCGGGAGGAGCACCATGGGGCACAGAAGATGCCTGAAGGGCGCACAAGGGGCCTGGAGAGGGGGTACAAGGGGTGCTTCGAGGAGGTGCTGAAGGTGCCTGGAGGAGGCGCTGAGGGTGCCTGGAGAAGGCGCTGAAGGTGCCTGGAGGAGGCGCACAGAGGGTGCCTGGAGGAGACGTACAGAGGGTGCCTGGAAGAGGCGCACAGAGGGTGTCTGGAGGGGGCACAGAGGGTGTCTGGATGGGGGGCACAGAGGGTGCCTGGGGGAGTCACAGAGGGTGCCTGGAGGAGGCGCAGAAGGCGCCTGGAGGAGGGCACAGAAGGTGCCTGGGGGAGGGCGGGGGGTAACCCTGAAGGTGGCAATTACGCCCACGGCGTAATGCTTCTCCCGACCTGAAAGGCTCAGCCTCACGATCCCCAAGTGTTTTGAGGATATTTGCCCCAGGAGAGGGTAGGACGAATGAATCAGATGCTTCTGACTCAGGTCCACCCTCTGGGAGAGAGTGCCCTTGAAACGGCACCGGTTATAAGCCACCTTGAACCATAGCAACACTGCAGGGTCACCAATTGTTGGTGGTAGCGATTATTCTAAGAGCTAATCGGTTCCCGGATAGAGAAACTCAATATCCGTCAGGGTTACTTTATTGGGCAAACATCACACAGGTCATGGACATGTAAAAGACACTTAAAAGAGGTGATTGTGTGTATGTGCGTTTGTGTGAATGTTGTCTGTGTAGGTTAACATTTAAGTGTTGGTGTATGTGTGGAACAATGTGTATGAGTGGACAACAAGAGGACATAGACTGGCAGTCAAAGATAAACGAGTACAAGAATAGTTAAACATTGAAGACGCGACACGACAGATTTGCAGACAAGTAGTGACAATGAACATATTCACAAATTGTGTTTGCTCTGCAGAGCTCATTTTCCGTCTTACTGGAGGAGAGCACGCGACCGTTTGAGCGGTGGCTGTTACATGTGTGCGTGTGTGTGTGTGTGTGTGTGTGTGTGTGTGTGTGTATGTGTGTGTGTGTGTGTGTTTGTGTCATTAGCTATAATCATGTGCTTGGAGCACAGAGGACGGATATTTGAGTCGTGTGCCATCCACCCACGATCTGATCACATGCTAGATTAATGATCACCAGCTCGTACCCCCTAGAATAAGTATGTCTGAGCTCGGGTACCATTGAGACCTCACACATCACACACCCTTAACCCCGTGACTCATATAGAAAGCAACCACTAATGTCAGCGAAAAAACTTTAAGGCGCGTCCATACTAGGACTATTGAGCCCGGTCTCCCTCTAGACCGGGTGCCAGCAGGGGTCAACCTAGGTGGAAAGGTAACGAATTCAGTCTCCAGACCCTTAATGTCATCGTATTTTATAGTGTCCTCTTTTGTTTAGAATCTGCATGGCTAATTTTGATACTGTGAGAGACGCAAGACCTAACGCAGTAAGTTTCCATATTTTTAGGGTACCATGATTAACACTGAAAATGGCATCCGATGCCATTGCAGTTACTTTTCGGTCAACTGAATCCCTCTGAGAATCACTGATAGTTGATTCCATTCCATTAAAAAGAGTTCTGAAAAATAGTCCAGCTGTTGCGGTATCACAGAAGCACATTCCTTCAAAGTTTGGACAGACGTAGGACTTGCCGTCTTGGCCTTTGGGAGCTGCATAATCTGTGCTCTTAGATGAAGAACAACCCACCGAATCTTACTGCCCTTTTTACATTGTTGAGCATCATCATGAAGCCGAGCCCCAGCATCCTCTTCTGAAATGGTAGAGCTAGAAATGAGGTTCTCATTCCGCTGGTCTGCTAGTTGTATTATGTTTTCTTGTAAGTGTCCCTTTATCTTCCTGGAGATAGTGTAGACCTGCAAAATTGCACAATGTCCACCAAGATTAGAGTGCACTTCGTTATACATGTCAAATAGATCCCTGACTGAAATAGATCTTTGCTTTTCTATCACCTCATTCCTAATATAGAAAAGCACATATGCGAATGGCTTTTTGAGGTAAGATGGGTTTCTTTGAGTAGACATATCGTGTTCATCAGTCTCCTTTAACAACAGGACACGACAGGATTTGTGATATTTTGCTTCCTTTGCTTTCGGGTCCTCTCCACTACATATGGGATTCTTGATACGTTCGTTTTTCGAAGACTGCTCGCCGGCGGAGTGCCTAAAAACCAACATCTGTTACTATTTTCAATCTGGGCTCCTATTCACTATTTTTCTTCTTGCGGTTTTTACCATAGAAAATACAACTTCCTTTTAACAGACCATGCTTATCTGCCTTCAGAAAAACGCCACACCGTCTTGTCTTGTCTTGTCTTTTTTGGAGAGCGAGGTCATCAGCTGCTGCGGGTTTTCTTTTTTTTTTTACAACAAAGGAGTCAGATCAAGGACACAAAAAAGGAAACAATAATAAAAAAAAAGCCCGCTACTCGTTGCTCCTAAAAAAGAATCAAAGGATGTGGCCGAAAGAGAGGTCAATTTCGGGAGGAGAGGTGTCCTGATACCCTTCTCTTGAAAAAGTTCAAGTCGTAGGCAGGAGGAAATACAGATGAAGGAAGATTGTTCCAGAGTTTACCAGCGTGAGGGATGAAAGAGTGAAGATGCTGGTTAACTTTTGCATAATGGGTTTGGATAGTATAGGGATGGACATTAGTAGAAAGTCGTGTGCAGCGGGGCCGCGGGAGGAGGGGAGGCATGCAGTTAGCAAGTTCAGAAGAGCAGTCAGCGTGGAAATATCGATAGAAGATAGAAAGAGAGGCAACATCGCGGCGGAATTTAAGAGGTAGAAGACTATCAGTATGAGGAGGAGAGATGATGAGACGAAGAGCCTTAGCCTCCACTCTGTCCAGAAGAGCTGTATGAGTGGAGCCCCCCCACACATGAGATGCATATTCCATACGAGGGCGGACAAGGCCCCTGTATATGGACAGCAACTGTGCCGGGGAGAAGAACTGGCGGAGACGGTACAGAACGCCTAGCCTCGAGGAAGCTGATTTAGTAAGAGATGAGATATGAGGTTTCCAGTTGAGATTTTGAGTTAAGGATAGACCGAGGATGTTTAGTGTTGAGGAATGTGATAGCTGGGTGTTATCAAAGAATAGGGGATAGTTGTTTGGAAGATTGTGTCGAGTGGATAGGTGGTGAAACTGTGTTTTTGAGGCGATGAAGGACACCAGGTTCCTCTTGCCCCAATCGGAAATAATAGTAAGGTCTAACGCTAAGCGTTCTGCAGCCTCCAGCCTTGAGTCGTTAAGTTCCTGTAGGGTGGGTCTTCTATTAAAAGCAGATGAGTAATGCAGAGTGGAATCATCGGCGTAGGAATGGATAGGACAGTTTGTTTTGGAAAGAAGATCATCAATGAACAACAGAAAGAGAGTGGGAGATAGGACAGAACCCTGTGTGACACCATTGTTAATAGATTTAGGGGAAGAACAGTGACCGTCTACCACAGCAGAAATAGAACGGTCAGAAAGGAAACTGGAGATAAAGGTACAGAGAGAAGGATTTAAACCGTAGGAGGGTAGTTTGGAAACCAAAGATTTGTGCTAGACCCTACCAAAAGCTTTTGATATGTCCAGCGCAATAGCAAAGGTTTCACATAAACTGTTAAGAGAGGATGACCAAGAGTCAGTTAAGAAGGCTAGGAGATCACTAGTTGAACGCCCCTTATGGAACTCATACTGGCGATCAGATAGAAGGTTAGAGGTGGAAAGGTGCTTTTGAATCTTCTGGTTAAGGATCGATTCAAAAGATTTTGATAGACAAGAAAGTAAAGCTATAGGAGGGTAGTTTGAGGGATTGGAACGGTCAACCTTCTTAGGCACAGGCTGTATGAAGGCATACTTTTAGCTGGAAGGAAAGGTAGATGTTGACAGGCAGAGGCGAAAGAGTTTGACCAGGCAGGGAGACAGCACGGAGGCACAGTTTTAATACACAATAGGAGGCACTCCATCAGGTCCATAAGCCTTCTGAGGCTTGAGGCCAGAGAGGCCATATAAATCATAGTTTTGAAGAATTTTTATAACAAGCATAAAGGAGTCAGAGTGGGGATGAGTAGGAGGAATATGCCCAGAATCGTCGAAAGTGGAGTTTTTAGAAAAAAGTCTGAGAAAAGAGTTCAGCCTTAGAGATAGATGATACGGTAGTGTTGCCGTCAGGACTGAGGAGTGGAGGGAAAGATGAAGAAGTGAAGTTGGTGGAGATGTTTTTGGCTAGATGCCAGGAGTCACGGGTATAAACATATACATTATATACATTATTTATAATATATATATATATATATATATATATATATATATATATATATATATATATATATATATATATATATATATATATATATATAGATAGATATAAATATAGATGGAGAGAGAGAGAGAGAGAGAGAGAGAGAGTATATATATATATATATATATATATATATATATATATATATATATATATATATATATATATATATATATATATATATATATATATATATATATATATATATATATATATATATATATATATATATATATATATATATATATATATATAGATAGATAGATAGATGAATATATATATATATATATATATATATATATATATATATATATATATATATATATATATATATATATATATATATATATATATATATATATATATATATATATATATATATATATATATATATATATATATATATATATATATATATATATATATATATATATATATATATATATATATATATATATATATATATATATATATATATATATATATATATATATATATATATATATATATATATATATATATATATATATATATATATATATATATATATATATATATATATATATATATATATATATATATATATATATATATATATATATATATATATATATATATATATATATATATATATATATGTGTTGTTGGTGTTGTTGTTGTTTTTTTGTTTTTTTTTAAAGAAAGGAGGCAGCTGAAGGGCACAAGAAAAATAAAACAATAATAAAAAAAAGCCCGCTACTCGCTGCTCCCCCCCAAAAAAAATTAAAAGAGGTGGCCGAAAGAATGATCAAATTCGGGAGGAGAGGTGTCCTGATAACCTCCTCTTGAAAGAGTTCAAGTCGTAGGCAGGAGGAAATACTGATGAAGAAAGATTGTTCCAGAGTTTACCAGCGTGAGGGATGAAAGAGTGAAGATGCTGGTTAACTCTTGCATAAGGGATTTGGATAGTATAGGGATGAGCTTGAGTAGAAAGTCGTGTGCAGCGGGGCCGCGGGAGGGGAAAGGCATGCAGTTAGCAAGTTCAGAAGAGCAGTGAGCGTGGAAATATCGATAGAAGATAGAAAGAAAGGAAACATCGCGGCGGAATTTAAGAGGTAGAAGGCTATCAGTAGGAGGAGGAGAGCTGATGAGACGAAGAGCCTTAGACTCCACTCTATCCTGAAGAGCTGTGTGAGTAGAGCCCCCCACACGTGAGATGCATAGATGCATAGATGTATTATATATATATATATATATATATATATATATATATATATATATATATATATATATATATATATATATATATATATATATATATATATATATATATATATATATATATATATATATATATATATATATATATATATATATATATATATATATATATATATATATATATATATATATATATATATATATATATATATATATATATATATATATATATATATATATATATATATATATATATATATATATATATATATATATATATATATATAATATTATGCTGAAAATCGGTGTCTTCTTTCATTGATAACCGTCGTCTCGAGGCTTTTGTGCGTTTTAGCCGGGGAAAAAATAAATTCATTTCGTTATTTTCCATTTCGTTCAGCAGGTGAATTGCTTGTAAGGTAGACGTTTATCTTTACACCTACTTATAAGTATTTGTTGCGTCATGAACACATTTTGTTTTACGTGTACATACTATTTTATAGGCTTTTGCCAAAGATTCGAACGCACTCACGGCAAGGAACTGCTGCGTCCGAAGACGAAATTTTCACAGGAAATAAACTCTACATTGCTGCTCCTCAAAATTACAGTGCTCCATTATTACGTTTGATTATGTAAAATAACAATGAAGTACTGTATTGATGATGAAATATGCATTCTTCTTTGGGGGAGGGAGTACATAGGGAAAGACTATATACATTATGCAACATACATTACATAATTTAAGTTAAACATCACTTTTTTTTCAGAAAACATGTTCGTCATCATTAGGTATAAAGTAAATTGCATTGATATGCCTAACTTTAGGTATTGTACTACTATATAAAATACAGTTTCATGTACAGAAACTTCACAGAATGTAAATATGTGGATGAAAAGAGGGTGCGGTGATGACGGGAAGGTCGGGAAGGCTAGTGGGGTGTGAGATGCGCACATGAACGGCAGCTTGGCAGTGTAAGGGTTAAGGGCTCAACCGTGCGATGAACGGCTCAGGCGACTCAATCTCTTGACATTGGAGAAAAGACGCCTACGAGGGGATATGATTTAAGTCTTCAAGTATCTAAAAAAGTTCAATAACGTCGATTACTCCAAATTATTTAAACTGCCAACCAACTCAAGAACTAGAAATAACGGTTTACCCATTCATTCGAGTCGATGTAACACAGCCATTGGAAGGAGTTTCTTTTCAAACAGAATCATCCGCCACTGGAACAATCTTCCCTCAGAAGTAGTAAATGCGAATACCATCAACTCCTTCAAATATAGAATTGACCGTCATTACACTGCGTCGGGAGTAATCTGAATAACGAGGTGCTTTCATCTGCTCCTCGATATCGATGTGCTTTCATCTGCTCATCAAACCCCAAGTGGCGGTCGAGCAGATTAAATCACCCAAGCGGGCGACCTCGTAATGAGCCAATAGGCTTTCTGTTGCCAGCATTTCCATGTTTCCATGTTTCCATGTTTCCAGCCTGGAGTCTTGCAATTCCTGTTGAGAGGGTGTTATTTCGAAAGAAGTTGAATAACTCAGAGTGGAGTTGTTAGCGTATGAGTGGATAGGCCGGTTTGTTATGGAAAGATCATTGATGAAAAACAGAAAGCGAGTAGGTGATTGAACAGAGCCCTGTGGAACACCACTGTTGATAGGTTTAGGGGAACAACAGTGACCGTCTCCCACAGCAGAGATAGAACGGCCGGAAAGGAAACTGGAGGTAAAGGAACAAAGAGAAGGATAGAATCCGAAAGAGGGCAGTTTAGAAAGCAAACAGTTGTGCCAGACTCTATCGAAGGCCTTCGATACGTCTAGCGGAACTGAGAAAGTTTCAACGAAACGGCTAAGAGAGGATGATCAAGAGTCAGTTAAGAGAGCAAGAAGATAGCCACTAGAACGCCCTTTGCGGAACCCATACTGGCGATCAGATAGAAGGTCAAAGTGGAAAAGTGGTTTTGAATCTTCCGGTTAAGGATTGATTCAAAAGCCTTAGATAGACAGGAAAGTAAACCTATAGGGCGGTAGTTTGAGGGATTGGAACGGTCACCCTTCTAAGGCACAGGCTTTATGAAGGAAGGAAAGGTATATGTTGAAAGGCAGAGACGAAAGAGTTTGACCAGGAAGGGTGTCAGCACGGAAGCACAATTTTTAAGAACAATAGGAGACACTTCATCAGGTCCATAAGCCTTCCGAGAGTTGAGGCCAGAGAGGGCATACATCGTTTTTAAGAATCTTAATAACAGGCATAAAGGAGTCAGAGGGGGGTTGAGTACGAGGAATATGTCCAGAATCATCCAGAGTGGATTTTTTTACAGAAAGTTTGAGAGAAGAGTTCAGTCTTAGCGATATATGAGATGGCGGTGCTGCCACCAGGGTTAAGGAGAGGAGGGAGAGATGAAGAAGTGAAATTGGACGAGATATTTTTGGCCAGGTGCCAGAAGTTCCGGGAAAAAATTGAACAAGCTTTGACATTCCTATTAATGAAATATCTTTTGGTAAGTTGAAGAATAGATTTGGCATGATTCCGGGCAGAAATAAAAAGATCATGGTTAGCAGGATTGCGTAGGCTCTGGTACCTTTTATGAGCTGCCTCTCTATCTTTGATAGCACGAGAACAAGAGTGATTAAACCAAAGCATTTTAGCATGAGGAGTAGAGAAAGTACGTGGAATGTGTGCCTCCATTCCAGAGACAATCACCTCTGTGATGCGCTGTGAACACACAGAGGGGTCTCTCTCCAGGAAGCAGTAAACATTCCACGGGAAATCGGAAAAGTACATACTCAGGTCGGCCCACCGAGCTGAAGCAAAATGCCAGAAGCATCGCCTCTTCGCTGGGTACGGAAGGTGTGCAGGAGCAATAGGACAGGATACAGAAATAAGGTTGTGAACGGAGGAGCCCAATGGAGAGAATAGTTTGACAAAGTAAGTACAAGGGTTAGAGGTAAGGAAGAGATCTAGTATGTTGGGCCTGTCTCCAAGACGCTCAGGCCTACGTGTAGGGTGCTGAACCAACTGCTCTAGATCGCTGAGGAGAGCAAAGTTGTAGGCTTGGTCACCAGGCTGGTGGTGAACATTGAAATCTCCTAGGATGGAAATTTCAGCGAAGGGAGAGTGTGTCAAGATGTGCTCCACTTTAGAATTTAAGTAGTCAAAGGATTTTACATAGTTAGTAGTGTTAGGTGAGAGATACACAGGTACAGATGTATTTAGTAATAGATTGACAATGAAGTCTTAGCCAGATGGTGGAAAATTCTGAGGAGTCAAGCTCGTGGGCACGAGAGCAAATGATGTTGTTGCACACTGTTGTTGCTTCCAGCTTTGGATTGAAATTTAGGATAGAGATAGTAGGAGGGAACAGAGTAGAGATTGCTGTCAGTAGCCTCAGAAACCTGTGTTTCGGTGAGGAAGAGAAGGTGAGGTTTAGAGGAGGAGAGATGGCGTTCCGCAGAATGAAAATTAGTGCGAAGACCGCGAATGTTGCAGAAATTGGTATGAAAGAGGTTCGAGGAGTTATCAAGACACCTCTCAAGTCGGTAGCCAGAAGGGGAGTCCTCCCTGGGGGAATTTGTGGTCCCCCCCCCCAGGCGGGGATTCCGAGGCATTGCGCGTTTCTGCCATTTTGAATTATAAAATTTTGGGAAAAGGTGTGTATGTTGTGTGAATGTAGTGTGGTGTGGAAAGAGAGAGGATCTGTCTTTAGAGAGCATGCTGAACTGCTCTCTGATGTTGATGAGACAATAGGGAAATGGATAATGAGGACATGAGAAGGGTCTTTGGAGGGTTTCAGCACCCTCCTCGCTTCCCATATATACCTCACCGGGAGTGGCTTGCGCCCGTTTCGGTAGGTGTATGCTATCATTGATTGACTGATTGATTGATGGTTATTGTGACGAAGATTATGGTAGTAGTTGTGTAGTGTCGGTTTGTGCCTAGTGTTTTGTATTGGATTTTAATATAACTATGTGTGTGTAATAATAATAATAATAATACTAATACTACTACTACTACTACTACTACTAATAATAATAATAATAATAATAATAATAATAATAATAATAAACTGTTTATTAAGTGATTGCAGCTGTAAAACTGAAAATATACACGTTAAAAAATACAATTTTGAAAAATAATTGAAAAAAAAGGAAAATGTACAATATGATAGGGTCTGGGGTGGTGAGGAGGGGGGGAGGTAGTGGAATGCAGTGCATAGGTGCGGTGGGAGGCGGTTTGGTCTTCTGGGTGACGGGTCAGGTGTCAAACCCCAGGTCAACCCCAGGTCAAAAAAGGGTCAGGTCGCAGTTGATGGCAGGGTTGCAGGTAGAAGAGGTGTCGGCCGTCACTCAGCTTATGGGCTTAGCGATGACCTGTTAATCTCTCCAGCCGGTGAGACAAGATAGGAAGAGGTGGAACGAGAAGCAGTATGCGTGGGAACATCTAACGACTGCACTGCCTTGTATGTTGAGCGGCGTGCTGATTGCCCCAACCATGACTCCACCTGAGTGACGGGCCTCAATACTGCACTGCACCTGAACCGAATTCTCCCAGCAGCATGATGGTCGGGCTGGTGTACCTGGGACACCTGGGGCGTCTGCTGGATGGCAAAGCCTCGTCGACGTCACACTGGCCATTTCTACTCTTCAGTGTCTTCACGGCACCACAACGCACTGCACTCACTGTCTATCACCATGATTAAGCTTGAAGTCACAAAGGTTTCTTACGGTGTTGGGTTTTTGATGAAAAGGGAGAGGGGGGTGGAGGGGAAGGGGGGAGGCCAATAGGCTGGCCCATGGCTGCTCCTTTCGGAGCACCGTGACCCACGTCTGACTTCGGTCAGATCTGTGTGTGTGTGTGTGTGTGTGTGTGTGTGTGTGTGTGTGTGTGTGTGTGTGTGTGTAAGAGTCCAATGTGTCTATATATCTAAAAAGCAGTTTATGTAATTCGGACAGGTGGAGGACGTGGAAACCAAGCATATGCTACCTCCGGGGCAGTCTGGTGAAATCTGGATTCGGAGCCCGATGACCCTGCTGGGCTACGTAGACAACCCTGCTGCTACTGCCGAGATAAAGGATGACGACGGCTGGATTCATACCGGTGACTATGGCCACTATGACAACCAGGGATTCATTTACCTAACAGACAGAATTAAGGACCTCATAAAGGGCTTGAGGAATTTGAATGTGAGTACGACATATTTAAATTTTTATTTTCTAAAACCTAGAAATTACGCTGCAGGCCATGAGTGAATAATTGGCTCGCTGATTTCGTACGTTGAATAACCAGCAGTTCATATGCCTTTGTAGTTGTGTAGGTAAAGCTATCGAAGATAAACCGTGGCACCCAGGATACCCTAACCAAATTTAATTTCAGGGGGGTAAAAAGTTGTGCCGATGCCATGTTAAATTGCCTTTCTTTTATATTCTATTTCTCCTTTATTTTTCGTCCAGTTCGCTTCATTCAAAGATTATATAAATCAGGAAGGAGAGAGAAACAATGTGTTATGGCATAGTTATAGAAAACAAAGACATTGTTGATCATCAAAAGAAAAGACAACGACAAATACTTATTTGTTAAAAATCAAATATTGTTTCAAACAAAACCTGCCATAGTAGAAGTTCTTCCATTTTCCCACAAAGCTGAAGTAGAAATAATAGTACAGTAAGAAATAATAAAAGAAAATAGTTTTCAAGTGATAATGGCTTACATTATGAGATATCAAGCGATGGCATTCTAATTGTTAGTGTTCTTTAGTAATAACACCTATGGACTTGAAATTAACAGGATTTATTATTCCGTATATGGAGAAAATGAGGACATAGTTTCCCTTATCTATTGGTTTTATACACACACCCTTAACAGAAAAGATAACTAGGTAGAAGGTTAAGCGATCTATAGAGTCCTGCTTCGAGTCATGTAATTCCTGTTTGGAGGGTCGTCTGTTAAAAGAAGTTGAATAATGCAGAGAAGTCATCGGCATATGAATTGATAATAAGTAATAATAAATAAAAATTAAGTTTGAGATAGAACAGTACTGTGCAACACCAATGTAGGAGTAGAAGTGACCGTCTACAACAGTAGTTAGATCGGTATGAAAGGAAACTGGCTATAAAAGGACATAAATATTGAATCCGCGTCAGGTTAGTTTAAAAAGCAATGATTTGTGCCAGAGCTTTCGAGATGTCTACGGCATCAACAAAAGCCTCACCGAATCGGGTAAGAAAGAATAATCTTCATTCAGTTATGAAGGGGAAAAGATTGTCAGCATACGCCCTATGCGGAATCCGTTTTGGTGATCAGAATGAAGTTCATAATTTGATGGATGTTCAAGAAATTTCTTATTAAGAAATGTTGATAGACGCTTAAATAATATCTTATTAGGGATTGTTTCAAAAACTTTATACATTGAGGGATTAGTGCGGTCACCCTTCTATGCATAGGATGTGTATGTACGCGCACTTCCAGCAGGAAGGAAAGGTAGATGTTGAAAAGCTGGAACGAAAGAGTTTGTCCAGGCAGGGTGACAGCACGAAGCACGGTCTCAAAAGGAGAGGGACCCAATGGAGGCATTCCATTGTGTCTCTAAACTTTCTGAAAATTCAAACCAGAGAGGTCACAAAAGCCATCATTCTAGAGAACTCTAATAGCAGTCATAGTCGTCTTTGAATCGTCTGGTAGTCGCATTTCTGGCAGTTTACGTCGGATTTATGCGAAATTTGTCCTTTTAATATTAAATACAATTATGTTGTTTTTTGTCAATTTTGTCTGAACTTTTAATGTCAGCGTGCACAAATTTTTGCTCCCAATAACCGAGATGTTCTGCTGTAGTATTACTGACTATATTTTCTTAAGTTACTATAACTAGGTGTTTAGTGTGTTTAGTCGAGTTGGTTCAGTACCAATTTAACTTAGGTAATTATCCTTTAAAACTTCAAGCATTCTGTACCGGAGAGTTACGTCCAATCAATATGAAGGAAATAAAAGCCTCTAAGCATAATTGATTCGCTGCTTAGTGATTGTTGTAAAACGCCATATATTTCAATACCATCAGCGAGTGATTACCCCGGAGGCCTGTAGGTGACGGATATGTTTATTATATTTTTTTTATAGTATTTAGTCGCACGCACAAAAGTTCAACAATAATGTCTCTTGGTGTTATATCTGTGGGCTGCAAATGGCTTTTGGCATAAAGGGCAACACCACCACCTCTACGGTTGATGTGGTCTTTGTTGAAGAGACTGTAGCCATCTATGCTGCATTCTGCAATTAAATAAGTATTTGAGGTGTCAGTGAATGTTTCCGTTTTAGCAATTACGTCGAAATTTTCTGCTGAAACAAGACATCTTAATTACTCGATCTTGTTTCTTAGACTACGAGCATTGAAACCTAGGACTTTTAGATTATCTCATAAGTTTAGTTATGAAGGTGGTATTACTTGCGGTTTTACGATTTGGCGTTAGACGGGCAGCATGACGTCCATTTTCACAAGGGGGTGGAGGGCGCAGCCGGGAACAGTTTTTTGAACAAGAGTCGCGCTCTGCATCGTTTAGCAGAAATCCAAATCTAGCTGCTTCGGCAAGGGATAGGTACAGACCGTCACTTTAGAACAGTCCACCCTGGCCGTGGAAGTGATCCCATTCGTTGAGGAATCCCACGTCGGAAGACCTTGTTATAAAACTCGCTCGCCGTTGACATCCTTGGGAGAATTTCTTAAATTAAACTGTTTGGTGATTTAATTTTGAACTGCTGGATAAGCTTACATTACTTATCCTGCAGTTCCTCCGAGAGGGTCTCGCAGATGTCATTAGTATTTGCGTGAAGAGTAATACGTTACTGTTCACCACCAGCTTTGGCTTTCATCCTCTTTCACTGACCAGCTTGGTGAACAAGCCTTCAAATTTGCTCTCCTCAACGACCTAGAGCGGTTGGTTCAGCACCATAATCGTATTCCCGACCGTCTTGGAGACAGGCACAACATTCTAAACCTATTCCTAACCTCTAATCCTTCTGCTTACTCTGTCAAACTGTTCTCTCCGTTGGGCTCCTCCGATCATAACCTTATTTATATATCCTGTCCTATCGCTCCTGTACATCCTCTGGACCCACCAAAGAGGCGATGCTTCTGGCATTTTGCTTCAGCTCGGTGGGACGACCTGAAGATGACTTTTCCGATTTTCCGTGGAATGATTACTGTTTCCAAGAGAGAGACCCCTCTGTGTGTGCTCAGCGCATCACAGAGGTGAGTCTCTCTGGAATGTAGGCAAATATTCCACGTACTTTCTCTACTCCTCATGCTAAAAAGCCTAGGTTTGATCATGCTTGTTATCGTGCTCTTAAAGATAGAGAGGCAGCTCACAAATGGTTCCAGAGCTTTCGAACTCCAGCTAACTTTGATCTTTACATTTCAGCCCGGAATCGTGACAAATCTATTCTCTGACTTACCAAAACTTCTTTCATTAATAGAGAATGTCAACACCTTGCTTCTTCTAATTTTTCCCGTGACGTCTGGCATCTAGCCAAAAATATCTCCTCCAATTTCACTTCTTCCTCTTTCCCTCCTCTCCGTAACCCTGGCGGCAGCACTGCCGTCTCATCTGTCTCTAGAGCTGAACTCTTCGCTCAGACTTTCTGTAAGAACTCCACCATGGACGATTCTGGGCATATTCCTCCTACTCATCCCCCCTCTGACTCCTTTATGCCTGATATTAAGATTCTTCCTAATGATGTTTTCTATGCCCTCTCTGGCCTCAACTCTCAGAAGGCTTATGGACCTGATGGAGTGCCTCCTATTGTCCTTAATAAAACTGTGCCTCCGTGCTGACACCCTGCCTGGTCAAACTCTTTCGTCTCTGCCTTTCAACATCTATCTTTCCTTCCTGCTGGATGTATCCTTCGTACAGCCTGTGCCTAAGAAGGGTGACCGTTCCAATCCCTCAAACTACCGTCCTATAGCTTTACTTTCCTGTCTATCTAAAGCTTTTGAATCAATCCTTAACCGGAAGATTCAAAAGCACCTTTCCACTTCTAACCTTCTATCTGATCGCCAGTATGGATTCCGCAAGGGGCGTTCTACTGGCGATCTTCTTGCTCTCTTAACTGACTCCTGGTCATCCTCTTTTAGCCGTTTCGGTGAAACTTTCTATGTTGCGCTAGACATATCGAAAGCCTTCGATAGAGTCTGGCACCAGTCTTTGCTTTCTAAACTGCCCTCTTTCGGATCCTATCCCTCTCTCTGTTCCTTTATCTCCAGTTTCCTTTCCGGCCGTTCTATCTCTGCGATGGTAGACGGCCACTGCTCTTCCCCTAAACCTATCAACAGTGGCGTTCCACAGGGCTCTGTCCTATCACCCACTCTCTTCCCGTTATTCATCAATGATCTTCTTTCCATAACAAACTGTCCTGTCCACTCATACGCCGACGACTCCACTCTGCATTATTCAACTTCTTTCAATAGAAGACCCTCTCAGACCTTGCTATCATTTCCGATTGGAGTAGAAGGATTATTGTGTCCTTCAATGCCTCAAACACTCAATTTCTCCACCTATCAACTCGACACAATCTTCCAAACACCTATCCCCTATTCTTCGACAACACTCAGCTGTCACCTTCAACACTAAACATCCTCGGTCGATCTTTAACTCAAAATCTCAACTGGAAACTTCATATCTCCTCTCTCGCTAAATCAGCTTCCTCGAGGTTGGGCGTTCTGTATCATCTCCGCCAGTTCTTCTCCCTCGAAGAGTTGCTATCCATATACAGGGTCCTTGTCCACCCTCGTATGGAGTATGCATCTCACGTGTGGGGGGGCTCCACTCACACAGCTCTTCTGGATAGAGTGGAGTCTAAAGCCCCGTTCACACTGTGCCGACTCTGGGCCAAGACAACCCAGCGACTTCTGCATTTGACAAGTCGGCTCCCACGCTCCGATATTTTTTTGGGGCGTCTTGGTGTCGGCTACCATGATTGCCGACTGTCTGGGACATTCAGCCAACTAGTTGGCAGAATGTCTGCGGCATGCTGCTAACTAGTCTCAAGACGAGTCTCAACGGTCATTTTTTTTTTGAATGGCGCCATGTCTATGACAACCACGAATCTGCCGACCGATTGGCCGACAGTCTTGACGGCCTTAACGACAGTCTTCCAGATTGTCTGTCAACTGGTTGGCCGACTAGCTGGCCGACAGTTGCCAAGGAGTTGGCCGACGGTCTTCCTGATGGTCTTCGCGACTGTCTTGACGACTGTCTTGGCGGCAGCCTTGCCGCTCCTTAAAATACGGAATCGCTCTGTATTCGAGAATGAAATGTATCGTTCCGTTTTGAATCAATACGGAACGGCATTTGTTCCGTACGGTATTTTGTTATCTGAATGGTCAAGCAGATAAAATTCAGTATCGTTCAAGGGTGTTGAGGCTCTCTCAGACTCCCTTGAGCGAGCACTTGGTACCCTGTGGGATTTTTTAGTATAGGCGAGGGGGGGAGGAGTAATGGGAGCAATGGGAGGAGTAATGGGAGGGGACATCTAGCTCATAATATAACCAGGCAGCTTAGAAGTAATTATAGGGGAGTAACAGAGGACGGGCTAAGAATCTTCTATACTAACAGCAGGAGCCTCAGAAACAAGATAGACTTACTAAGGGGTGAAGCTTGTTCAGAAAATTTTGACATAATAGCGATCACTGAGACATGGATAGACACTGCTAATATAAATTTTAGGGCAGAATTTGAAATAACGGGTTATCAGATGTTTCACAAAGACAGAAGGGGCAGAAAGGGAGGTGGAGTTGCGCTATATGTTAAAGACTCACTTAAATGTTTAGTTAACAATTCAGTCAAAACTAACATGGATTCAGAATCAGTTTGGGTGGACGTTTACAAAGGGAAAGAAAAACTAACTCTAGGAGTTATATACAGGCCACCCAACCTTAACAGGCAGGACACGAGTATATTACTACAGGAGATTGGCAGGGCGAGAATGAGTAGAAATGTCTGCGTAATGGGGGACTTTAATTATAGGAATATAGACTGGGAAGATCTAGTGGGTGACCTGGAAGCCGAGGACTTTCTTGAAGTTATACAAGATAATTTCCTTAAGCAGGTAGTTACTGAGCCTACCAGAGGAGATAACATATTAGACCTAGTCCTAACCAATAATGGGAACTTGCTACGTGAGTTGGAGGTGTGCGGAGAGTTAGGAAAAAGTGATCACAGAACGGTTCGTTTTAGCTTAGACTGGGCGGTAACCCGCGAACCAAACCCAGTGTTAGTGCCAGATTTTAGAAGAGCAAACTACGAGGGGCTTCGAAGACATCTTGAAGGGGTAAACTGGGATAATTTAGGGATTCATGAGGGCCAAAACTGCGGATTGGAGAGCCAGGAGAACCAAGTAGAAATGTCTTACAATAATTTAGTTAGAGTAATAGTAGAGGGGCAAGAACAGCATATACCACAGCGAACACTTAGAAAAGAAAACAATGATCCTAAGTGGATGACTCGTGGACTAAAACACGAGATTGGGTTAAAGAAGGGATTTTTATCAGAAAATAAAGAATGGGGAAACACATCTCAGGGGCCGGTAAGTCGAACTATCTAGATTAGTTAAGAAAAACACCAGGATAGCAAAAAAGAACTATGAGATCAAAGTAGCAAATGAGGCGAAAAGTAATCCTAAGGGCTTCTTTCAGATGTATAGAACAAAAACACGGGAGAAAATTGGACCGCTGAAAACAAACACAGGGGAGCTAGTAGAAAATTACGAAAATATGAGCACATTGTTGAACGACTACTTCCTTTCAGTATTCACACAGGAGGATCGAACGACTATACCGGAAAGAGTTCAGGTGTACGAGGGCGGGGATGGCGATAAATTGAGGGATATAATCATTACCAGGCAAGTAGTTCAGGATGAGATAGATAAGCGAGTTAGGTGATGTAATCAGTGACCCACTAACCGACATCTTTAAGATGTCGGTAAATACTGGCTATGTGCCGAGCCTATGGAAAGTAGCTAATGTGACGCCGATTTTTAAAAAGGGGGACAGGTCAGTTGCTTCAAACTATCGCCCATTTAGCTTAACATCGGTTATGGGGAAGATGCTGGAGTCCATAATAGCCAGGAACATTCGGGAGCATTTAGAGAAACATAGTTTAATTCACGACTCGCAGCATGGGTTCACAAAAGGTAGGTCATGCCTCACCAATCTCTTGTCATTCTACAATAAAGTATTTGAGGCGGTTGACAGAGATGAAAATTATGATGTAATCTATCTTGATTTTAGTAAAGCGTTTGACAAAGTTCCTCACCAACGACTGTTGCTTAAATTACAGGCTCAAGGAGTAGAGGGTAAATGGCAGATGGAGTTCAATGTAGGGAAGTGCAGTATTCTGAGTGTAGGTAGGAACAACCCCTCACATAACTATTGCTTAAATGACTCTCTCATAAGTAGGTCTGGGTGCGAGAGGGATTTAGGGGTCTTAGTAAGCTCTGATCTCCGTCCAAGGGCACAATGCATTCAAGCTAGAAATCGAGCTAATAGGGTAATGGGATTTATTTCAAGGAGCGTAAGCAACAGAAGCCCCGAAGTCTTCCTCAAAATATATTTAGCATTAGTTAGACCTCATCTTGACTATGCGGTTCAGTTCTGGTCACCTTACTATAGAATGGATATCAAAATGTTAGAATCAGTGCAGAGGAGAAAGACTAAGATGATTCAGGGGTTGAGAAACTTGCCATACGAGGGAAGACTCAAACAGTTAAACTTGCATTCTCTAGAAAGGCGAAGGGTGCGTGGAGACATGATCGAGGTTTATAAATGGATGAAGGGCTTTAATAAGGGAGACATTCATAAGGTTTTGTTGGTAAGAGAACCGGGTAGGACACGAAGTAATGGGTTTAAACTGGATAAATTCAGATTCAACAGGGACATAGGCAAAAATTGGTTTACTAACAGGGTGGTGGATGAGTGGAATAGGCTTAGCAGTCATGTGGTGAGTGCCAATACAATTGTCACATTCAAAAATAGACTAGATAAATTCATGGACAGCGATATTAGGTGGGGTTAGATACACGGGAGCTTAGGCTCAAAGGAGCTGCCTCGTACAGGCCTACCGGCTTCTTGTAGACTCCTGCGTTCTTATGTTCTTATGTTCTTAAGATAATAGTGAGCTCATTTTTCGGTTAATCACAAAACCAGCCCGTAAAATTTGTCAAAGGTTCGTCCTAATATACGTGTAAAATACGCGACGAAACGTCCCTCTCCCCTCCCTCTCGCTTCCACCAGCAGCGTGCTGCGGCTGTCACTTATTGCATGCTCGAGAAGTTTTAGGGTTGCCACCCGTTCCTTTAAATATGGATCCATTCCGTATTGGAGAGTGAGATGTTGCATTCCACATTTTTTTCACCTCAGTGTGGCAACCCTAGTTGTGTCATTCAACACAAAAGAGATCGAGGCAAAAGGAGTGCGTGCGTACTGTGTGTCTCCCAAGTTTGTGCCAGCGAAAAATAAAAATATAAATTTCTTGATGGCAGAAGTGTTAGCCTATATTTCTGAGCCGACAGTCGTCACGAACGTCCTTCGTTAGGCGAAGACTGTCGTCACGACAGTCCCTCATCATTCTTAAGTAGTCGGCACAGACGACTGTGCCGACAGGATACGGTAAAAAATTGAAAAATGGCCCCGACAGTCGTCACGACTGTCTCAAGACAAGCCAACAATGTTGACGACAGTCGTCACGACTGTCCCAGACCTCCCTCAGACCTCACCCGGAAGTTACGGTTGGTCTAGACTCTTGCCGACTCGTGTCATGAAAGTTTAGCATGGAGTACTTTTTTGCGCCTACCCTCACGACTCCAGAATCTCGTCACGACGTCGGCGCAGCAGTCTCAAGACCTCTTTCAAAACATGCCCTACCCTTTCACATCAACACCCAAGACCTCGTGTACCCTAGGGTTGTCTTGGCCCAGATTTGGCATTGTGAGAACGGGGCTTAAGGCTCTTTGTCTCATCAGCTCTCCTCCCCCTACTGATAGTCTTCTACCTCTTAAATTCTGTCGCGATGTTGCCTCTCTTTTTATCTTCTATCGCTATTTTCACGCTGACTGCTCTTCTGAACTTGCTAACTGCATGCCCCCCCCCCTCCCGCGGCCCCGCTGCACACGCCTTTATACGCATGCTCATCCCTATACTGTCCAAACCCCTTATGCAAGAGTTAACCAGCATCTTCACTCTTTCATCCCCCACGCTGGTAAACTCTGGAACAATCTTCCTTCATCTGTATTTCCTCCTGCCTACGACTTGAACTCTTTGAAGAGGAGGGTATCAGGACACCTCTTATTCCGAAATTGACCTGTCTTTCGGCCACCTCTTTTGATTCTTTTTTTTTAGGAGCAGCGAGTAGCGGGCTTTTTTTTTTTTTAGTGTGTGTGTGTGTCCTTGAGCTTTTTATTTTATTTATTTATTTTTTTTTTTTTACGTCATTGCCTGTTGCGCCGGTAGGCATCTTCCGGGTGGGGCCTGATGGTCGGCCCAAGGCTTCTTCCAGGTGGGGCCTGATGGTCGGCCCAGCCCGTTCTGGCGCAGGCGAGTGTTTATAGTGGCGCCATCCTGCATTGGCTCATGCTGCCCCCCTCAACTCGTTCTTGATTCGTTTGGACGGCTTCCTCTAGAGTCCAGGTTGATGGGTGGTCTTTAGGACAGCATGTGGGTAGTTTTAAGCCACTCGGCGGTGACTGAAAAATCCGAGTGGTAGCGTGGGAAATCCAACCCGCGGTGAATGTGGGCCCAGTACGCTACCAGTTCGGCCACCGCCTACCCTAGCTGTCTCCTTTGTTGTAAAAAAAAAATCAGTAACCTTTATTTCTGGCCATATATATATATATATATATATATATATATATATATATATATATATATATATATATATATATATATATATATATATATATATATATATATATATATATATGGTTAATCTAGCTAACTACAGTTTCATATACACCGAAAAGACAGCTTCCGGAGTGCATAGGATACTTCATTTGCTGCACATGTTACTGATTCATACCAATTTACTGAAAAAAACAGACTTAAGACAGAGGTGCCTTGAAAATTTCTTAGTCCACTGCTGTTGTTTCATGATGGCATCCTAGGCACACTGAGCCTCATAGCTGCCTTGCACTACACCACATAAACTAGTTCCTAAGTCAGTAATATCGAGAAAGTCCATGGATCAATACGATTTTGGAAATAAGACGGTCTTTAATAGTTCTGCGTTATTTTCTTCTCTATATTAAAGCAAATAATGGCACAAGTATTTGTATTTTATAATTTGAAAGGACTACATTCATGAAGTGTTACTACGCGGGGGTGTATCACGGCTGACAGGTCACACGTAGGCAGCTTTCTGAATCTCAGTCTTCCTCTCGCCGCCATCATGGACTGATGGACCGACGCTCAATTCTTTCTAGCACACAGCACAACACTCCTAACACTCGCACACACCACAACTCAGCACAACACTCAGCACCCAGCACACGCACACAGCACTCAGCACCTCGCACCCAGCACAACAGCACGCACCACCACGCACCCCGCACACATGCACAAAGCACAGCACGGTACTCAGCACCTCGCACCCAGCACACACGCACACAGCACAGCACAACACTCACCACCTCGCACCCTGCACACACGCACACAGCACAGCACTCAGCACCTCGCACCCAGCACACACGCACACAGCACAGCACAACACTCACCACCTCGCACCCTGCACACACGCACACAGCACAGCACTCAGCACCTCGCACCCAGCACACACGCACACAGCACGGCACTCAGCACACTCGTACACACAACAATACACAGCACAGCACTCGGCACAGCACAAGAGACAGTGCAGCACACAGCACCCACTGACATACAACACTTAGGAAAACAGCACACGGTACAGCACTTAGCTCACAGCACACAGCGGGCTCGCCAATTCGACAGGCAAGCATTACTTTGTAACGGCGGCGAGTACAAAATACGCTTTGAACAGCGTATCCCAATCCATGAGGATCGTTGAAAGAAGTGAGGGCACTTGACAAAGCGGGAGCATGTATCCGGCCTTGACCTTTCCTCTTTGACGCTCGGGTCACACACACACACACACACACACACACACACACACACTCAGAGAGAGAGAGAGAGAGAGAGAGAGAGAGAGAATTTAAACGTATTTACATAGATATTATATAGACTATGGTCCAGACTTGGTGGTCTGTCCTTAAACCTAAGTGAAATCCTGCTAAATCTAATGTTTAATGTCACCAAGACTATGCATTTCGACTTTATTGAGAATATCAAGTTGAAGGAAGTGGCGGTCGAGCTTGTTTTTAAATTATTTAAGTTTATTCAATTCTCGCGCTACGAGAGAGAGAGAGAGAGAGAGAGAGAGAGAGAGAGAGAGAGAGAGAGAGAGAGAGAGAGAGAGAGAGAGAGAGAGAGAGAGAGAGAGAGAGAGAGAGAGAGAGAGAGAGAGATTTACATAGAAAGTCAGACCACACAGACCCTATGGTCTAGACTAGGTGGTCTGTCATTAAACCTAATTTCTATATTAATCAGAAGGCTCCAGAACTTTCAACTCTAGTTAATGTTAAGTTGAATGAAGTGTCGGTCGAGCTTATTTTTAAGAGTCAATCGTGAGCGTATTCCATTCTCGCACTATAACGTTGGTGAAGAAAAATTTGGTTAGTCTGAATTTACTTGTCTACATTTAAGTTTTGTGCCATTCTTCCTCGTTCGCAAAGTGTCGTCAATCATAAACAGTTTAGATTTGCCCACATTCGTGAAACCATTATGTATTTTAAAACATTCGATCAGTTTTCCTCGGAGGCGACGTTTCTCAAGAGATAACATGTTACGGGTGGAAAGCTTCTCGTCGTAGGGTTTGTTGAGTAAGGAAGGGATATGTTTTTCTTGCCCGACGTTGAACACCCTCTAATTTAGCAATGTCCTTTACATGATGGGGAGACCAAAACTGTACCACATATTCCAAGTGGGGTCTGACTAAACTATTGTAGAGCGGAAGTATTACTTCTTTATTTTTGAATGAGAAGTTTATTTTAATGAAGCCCAACATTCTCTTCGCTTTATTTGCTGCATCGATGCATTGCTGTGATAATTTGAGGTTTGACGCGGTTTTAACACCCAGGTCCTTGACGCATTGAACGCTTTTGAGTTTAACGCCGCACATTTCGTATTCGAACTTCTTATTTCTTGTTCCAACTTGAAGGACCTGGCATTTGTCTACATTAAAGGGCATCTCCCATCTATCAGATCAAGCCGATATTTTATGCAAATCCTCTTGGGGGCTTTGTCTGTTTTCGTCAGTGAGAACCGAGTTACCAGTCTTTGTGTCGTCTGCAAATTTACTAATGAGATTATTGAGTCCAACATCCACGTCGTTGATGTAAATAATGAAGAGCCCTGGTCCAAGAACCGAGCCCAGGGGAACGCCACGAGTGACAGGCGCCAACTTTGAATTAAATCCGTCGATTACTCAACCAATTCGCGATCCATTGGTGTACTTGACCGTCAATAGCTAGTTGCTTTAATTTATAAAGTAATTTATGATGTGGAACTTTATCAAACGCTTTCTGGAAATCAAGATAGATTACGTCCAGTGATTTGGTTACGTCATAAACTGAGAAGAGGTCGTTATAAAAGGTCAATAAGTTTAGCAGGCAGGACATTTTGTTACGGAAACCATGTTGTGAATCCCCAATTAATAAGTGGTTTTCAAGGTGACTCAAAATTTTGTCTCTAATTATGCTCTCGAGTAGCTTACCTACAACTGAAGTTAGGCTAAGGGGCCTGTAATATCCCGGTATATATTTATCTCCTTTCTTAAAAATCGGTGTCACATTATCCTTTTTTTCTGATCCGAAGAGACGATGCCTTGTCGCAAGCACATTATGAAAACGGTTGTGAGAGGGGAGAGTATTTCGCTCTTTGTTTCTTTAAGCAGAAGAGGAAATACTTTGTCAGGTCCGGGGCTCTTATTTGTTTTAAGGGATTGGAGAGCTTTTAGTACTTCATCGGTAGTTATTACAACGTTAGGTTATGCATGAACGAGATTTACGTTAGTACTGTTGTCGTCGCTGCCGCTGGTGGTAGTGGTGGGAAGACTGCAAGTATTAAACACCGAGGAAAAGTAATTGTTTCATTAGTTCGCAACGTGTTGGCTGTCAGTCACTAGTTCACCATTACTATTTGTTAGACGTCCAATTCCACTTCTGATCGCATTCCTGTTGTTTATAATTATAACTGAAGAAGGCTATCGGATTATTTTTACAGTTGGCTACAATGTTTTCTTCATATCTACGCTTTGCCTGACATACTAATCGTTTTACTCCCCGCCTGTCTTCATGGTAAAAGTCTAATGTTTTCGGGCGTTCTTTGCTCTTTCTTCTTTCTGTAAGACAATTTTCTCTCCTTGTAAAAGGTCGGCCTGAAAAAAATCTTTTTTATTTTATTCTCGGCTTATAAATTTCTGTGAATTATTCTCTTTCTTTTGGTATATAAATGAATCTGATAAAAAAAAATAATACAGTGGTATACAAAATGCAATGCAACGTGCTGCAATGAGTTTCCGCGCTGCAATCCATGTTTTCACCCCAATTTAATTTTAGGATATTTTTTCCTTGGTCTGTCATGAAACTCTTAGGTTATCTCTCATTAATGGCAAAAAAAAAAAAAAAAGGAAAATTTTAGCACTCACTATTATATATACATATTTATCCATATAATATTATTTTTCATAAATCCAACAAAATACTCTATGTATCCGCCTCAAGTGTCTTTTTTAATTATATTTTATTAATATTACATAGTTGAACACTTTTTTTACTTTAAAAGATGGCAAAATTTGGTAAAATTCGAGTACGTGGATTTGTGACCCCGTAAAAAAAGACGTAACCTTGAGTAAACAAAGTAGCTTGTTTACACAATCAATGAGAGTAAGTAAGGGAAACCATGTCTGCCTTTTTCTTCATATCCAGATGTATATATCCTGTGGATTTCAAGTCCCTTGGTGGAATGGGAAAAATTAAGAAAAATATTTAAACCTCATCGCTTGATATCTTAAAACCATGATTTTGCACTTCCTCTGAACTTCTTCTTATACACATATATCCTACTGCAGCTTATGAAAGTGTGTAAGGAATAGGGTTTGATATCGGAACTCTTGTTTGAAACTGATTTTGATTTATGAAAAATACTTGTCAATTCTTTTTTTATTATTTCATCGAACATTAAAAGTATTTTTTAATATTGCATGAAACCAAACGATAGCAAGCGTTAATCTCCAATCCTGCCTGATTAAAATGCTTTTTGAGTGAAAGAAATCGGTCCGTAAATAAGGGATGACATACATTTAGTCCAATCGCTCCTGTACATTCTCTGGACGCACCGAAGAGGCGATGCTTCTGGCATTTTGCTTCAGCTTGGTGGGACGACCTGAGGATGTACTTTTCCGATTTCCCGTGGAATGACTACTGCTTCCAGGAGAGAGACCCCTCTGTGTGTGCCCAGCGCATTACAGAGGCGGAATAGAGGTAAACATTACACGTACTTTCTCTACTCCTCATGCTAGAAAACCTTGGCTTAATTAATCATGCGTGTTCTTATGCTGTCAAAGATGGAGAGGCAGCTAACAAAAGGTACCAGAGCCTTCGCACTCCTTCTAACCATGACATTTATATTTCAGCCCGGAATCGTGCCAAATCTTTTCTTTGACTTACCAAAACATCTTTCATAAATAGAACATTTCAAAACCTTGCTCTTTCTAATTCTTCCCGTGACTTTAGGCCCCTAGCCAAAAACATCTCCAGTTTCACTTCTTCATATTTCCCTCCTCTCCTTAACCTGACGGCAGCGCCGCCGTCTCACCTATCTCTAAGGCTGAGCTCTTCTATGAAACTTTCTCTATCAACTCCCCTCTGGACGATTCTGGGCTTATTCCTCCTGCTCATCCCCCCTCTGATTCCTTTATGCCTGTTATTAAGATTCTTAAGAGTGATGTTTTCTATGCCCTCTCTGGCCTCAACTCTCAGAAGGCTTATGGACCTGATGGAGTGCCTCCTATTGTCCTTAAAAACAGTGCCTCCGTGCTGACACCCTACCTGCTGGAAGTACGCCTTCGTACAGCCTGTGACTAAAAAGATGACCGTTCCAATCCCTCAAACTACCGCCCGACAACTTTACTTTCCTCTCTATCTAAAGCTTTTGAATCAATCCTTAACCGGAAGATTCAAAAGCACCTTTCCACTTCTAACCTTCTATCTGATCGCCAGTATGGGTTCCGCAATGGGCATTCTACTGGCGATTTTTTTGTTCTCTTAACTGACTCTTGATCATCCTCTCTTAGCCGTTTCGGTGAAACTTTTTCAGTTGCGCTAGACATATCGAAAGCTTTCGATACACTCTGGCAGAAGTCTTTGCTTTCTAAACTGACCTCTTTCGGATTCTATCCCTCACTCTATTCCTTTATCTCCAGTTTCCTTTATGGCCATTCTATCTCTGTGGTGGTAGACGGTCACTGTTCTTCCCCTAAACCTATTAACAGTGGTGTTACACAGGGCTCTGTCCTATCACGCACTCTCTTCCTGTTATTCATCAATGATCTTATTTCCATAACAAACTGTTCTGTCCACTCATACGCTGATGACTCCACTCTCCTGCGGCCTTGCCTGACACGACTTTCTAATCAAGCTCATCCCTATACTGTCCAAACCCCTTGTGCAAGAGTTAACCAGCATCTTCACTGTTTCTTCCTCACGCTGGTAAACTCTAGAACAATTTTCCTTCATCTGTATTTCCTCCTGCCTACGACTTGAACTCTTTCAAAAGGAGGGTATCAGGACACCTCTCCTCTAGAAATTGACCTCTCTTTTTGGCCACTCCTCTGTACTCTATTCAGAAGCAGAAAGTAGCGGGCTTCTTTTTTTTTTCGTTATTGGTTTCTTTTTTTTTCACGCCCCTGAACTGTCTCCAATTTTGTAAACAAAAAAGAAAGAAGAACCAAGTTGTTCTCCTACAGTAACATTACTGACAAGGTTATCCTGGGTCGCTATAACAAGGTCTAGTATGTTATTTTGTCGAGTTGGTTAAAAAACATTTGGCTTAGGTAATTTTCCATAAAATTCGATAATTCTCTGTGACTTGCCTTCTGCACCTGGCAGTCACCCGGCCAATATGAAGAAGATTAAATTCTCCCAATATCAGCGAGTCGCTATTATTAGGTGACTGCCTTAAAGCGCTGTACATTTCAACATCATTTTCAAGTAACTGCCCCTGAGGCATGTAGGTGACAGATATATTTAGATTCATTTTTGCTATGTTTACTCGCACGCACATGTTTTCAAAGTTATGTCTCTTGAGAGAGAGAGAGAGATTTACATAGATTTACATAGAAAATCAGAACCGATGGTCCAAACTAGGTGGTCAGTCCTTAAACCTAAGTGATTCTACATTAATCGTTTGGCTCGAAAACGCTGCATTTCTATTCTAGTTAATATTAAGTTCAAGGAAGTAACGGTCGAGATTGTTTTAAAAGAGTCAATCGTGTTACACTAGACCACTGAAGGTGGGAGCTTATTCCATTCTCGCACTACAACGTTGGTTAAGAACAATTTGGTGCAATCTGAATTTACTCGTCTACATTTGAGTTTTATGCCATTGTTCCTCGTTCTCAAAGTGTCATCGATCATAAACAAGTTTGATCTGTCTACATTCGTGAAACCTAAGTATTTTATAACATTCGATCAGTTTTCCTCGGAAGCCAGGTAGAACATATTAAGGGTGGAAAGCCTTTCTTCGTAGGATTTGTTGCGCAAGGAAGGGATCATTTTTGTTGCCCGATGCTTAACAACTTTTAATTTAGCAATGTCCTTTGCATTATGGGGAGACCAAACTGTACCGCATATTCCAAGTGGGGTCTGATTAAATTATTGTTGAGCGGAAGTATTACAGCTTTATTCTTGAATAAAAGAAGTTTATTTTAATGAAGCCCAACATTTTGTTCGCTTTATTTGTTGCATAGATGCATTACTGTGTGAATTTGAGGTTTGACGCGATTTTGAGCCCCAGGTCCTTAACGCACTGAACGCTTTTGAGTTTAACGCCGCGCATTTCGTAATCGAACTTCTTATTTCTTGTTCCAACTTGACTACGTTAAAGGACATCTCCCATCTATCCTACCAAGCTGAAATTTTGTGCAAATCCTCTTGGAGGCCTTGCCTGTCTTCGTCAGTGAGAACCGAGTTACCAATCTTTGTGTCGTCTGCAAATTTACTAATGCGATTATTGAGTCAAACCACCACATCGTTGATGTAAATAATGAAGAGCACTGGGCCAAGAACCGAGCCCTGAGGGACGCCACTAGTGACCGCCGCCCACTCTGGGTTAAATCCATCAATCACCACTCGTTGTTGTTTGTTGCTCAACCAATTCGCGATCCATTGGTGTATTTGACCGTCAATACCTGTTTGCTTTTATTTATAAAGTAATTTATGATGCTTTCTGGAAATCAAGATAGACTATGTCCAATGATTTGGTTACGTCATAAACTGAGAAGATGTCGTTATAAAAAGTCAATAGGTTTGATAGGCAGGATCTTTTGTTACTTAAGCCATGTTGTGAATCCCCAATTAATGAGTGGCTTTCAAGGTAACTCACAATTTTGTCACTAATTATGCTCTCAAGTAGCTTACTTACAACTGAAGTTAGACTAATGGGCCTGTAATTTACTGGTATTTTTTTTGTCTCCTTTCTTAAAATCGGTGTCACGTTAGCCTTTTTCCAATCGAAAGGGACGTCGCATGAACATATTGAATACGGTTGTGAGGGAGGCGAGTATTTCGCTCTTTGTTTCTTTAAGCAGTATAGGATATACTTTGTCAGGTCCGGGACTTTTATTTGGTTTAAGTGAATGGAGAACTTTAAGGAACTCATCGGTTGTTATTTAAAAATTAGGCAATGCATGCTCGAGATTTACATTAGTACTAGTATTGGTGGTAGTGGTGGGAAGACTGTTAGTATTAAACACCGAGGAAATGTAATTGTTTATTAGGTTTGCAATGTGTTGGTTGTCAGTGCACCGTCACTGTTTGTTAAAGGTCCAATTCCACTTCTGATCACCTTTCTGTTGTTTATGTAACTGAAGAAGGATTTCGGATTAATTTTACAGTTGGCTGCAATAATTTTTTTTCATATCTACGCTTTGCCTGACATACTAATCTTCTTTACTCGTCGCCTGGCATCATGATAAAGTCTAATGTTTTCTGGCGTGCTTTGTTCTTTTTTGAACCTGTAAAACAATTATCTCTACTTGACTGAGTGTCTACTTTCGCTATTAAACCAAGGTGGGCTTTCATTGGTGTTACTTCGCTTCTCACACAAAGGGACGAATGTGTTCTGCTGAGTGAGTAAATGATTTTAAAGCAGCCTGGCTTCCTCTACATTGCCGACATCTGATAGTTGTATTTCTGTTAGTTTTTGTCGGTTTTCTACGAAGTTAGCTCTTTTGAAATTGGGCACTTTTACTTTATTTTCAGTCACTGATGTTTGAGCTCTAATTTCGACGCGTACTAATTTATGATCGCAAGAACCGAGGTGTTCTCCAACCGTGACATCACTGACTAGGTTATCTTGGGTCGTTATAACAAGGTCTAGTATGATATTTTGTCGGGTTGGTTCATAAACCATTTGGCTGAGATAATTTTCTTCTAAAAATTCGATCATTCTATGTGACTCACCTTCTGTATCTGGCAGTGTCGCCCAGTCGATATGGGGGAGGTTTACGTCTCCTAATATCAGTGAGTCGCTGTTATTAAGTGACTGCCTTAAAACGCTGTACATTTCAAGAGAGAATATAGGCTATTCAACATTCAACGGACCTGTTTATAGTGGCGATGGTGATCCCAGATAACGCCAGATTATTTCAGTCGGCGTCCTTGCAGGTTCTGCCGTCTGAATTAGAGAATTTGTTGCTGCAACATCCGCATGTGGCCGAAGCTGTTGTGGTGGGAATGTATGGCGACGATTTAGAAGAGATGCCGAGAGCGTTCGTGGTGCTGAAGCCTGATACCCCGATGGAACCTTGTGTGTTGCTGAAGTTTGTGAATGGTGAGTATGAATTTGATCAATATAAAATAATCAAGATCTTTTTGTCTCTTATTACATTATCTTATCATCAGTACCGGAGGCAGGGGCGAGCCTATCTGTATGAGTAACGCATTGGTGAGGTGGTGACCGAGTGGTCAGCGTGCTGGTATGGTGAGCCAGAGGACCTGGGCTCCAGCCCCACTGGTGAACGCTGACAATTTTCGACCATCACCGAGTGGCTGGAGATTACCCACATGCTGTCCAGATCTTCAGTAAACCTAAACTTCGCTCGAGTGGAGCACCGGGGGCAGCAAGGACCAAACAAGAGTCATGTTACAGCAGCCACTATAACTAAAACTCGCCTGAGCCACTAACGGGCTGGCGTCGCTCAAGAGACCCTTCAAGAGAACTTACCGGCGCTCTCTCTCTCTCTCTCTCTCTCTCTCTCTCTATATATATATATATATATATATATATATATATATATATATATATATATATATATATATATATATATATATATATATATATTAATGGACATGCCAATCCTTGAGGACGGGTTGGCATTCCCCACCGCAGTTGTCCCACGGCTGTCGTGTGTGGCGTCCCTGTAAGGATAGGTGGTAGTCCTGGAGGCTGAGCAACGGCGCAATAGTGTGCTCCGGCCAGCAACACACCTCTTTGGTTCCTTATAATCGTCCAAGACGGACGGCCTCTCTGAGAGGTCATTCGGCTAGTCTGCGTGACCATGAGCCAAGCGGCCATCACTGCGTCAGGTGGTTGTTGCATATTATCTTCTGCAAGGTAAAAAGAAGGGGAGGTAGGTTCACACCGGCCGCACCGCGCAGGGAGTGACGTCACGTGAAATATGGTTGTGGTTGAGTAGATACCGCGCGCTTGACTGGCCTATACGGCCGGCCGCCGGCCACCATATTGGTACGGTAAACATTAGCGCGGACGTCTAAAGAAACGTGTGCAATTTAAAGTTAAAGAGAATGCCAGGTAGGCTGGTATATACTCAGTGCTGGAGAACTAATGTTTGCGACCAACACGAAATTTTATGCTAGTGTTTATTCCTTTTACGGCATGTCTAACTAGTTAGAAACTTCAAAGTTTTGTGCCCTTAATATTGTCGATCAGATGTGATATTAAGAAAAATGCACAGGTACCGATTTACGGCACACGACACTGAAGTCACCCTAGTAATTTCTAGCTACGAATCATAAATCACAACTTCTTAACTCTTCTACATGTTAGGTGCCACTTACCCCTCAAGGGCATAAGGCATGATACTGTTACGCCAGGGTTGTTGTGGCCGGCGGGTGTGGGGTGTTTGGTGGCTGCCCGTGCCCGACCGGGAGCGAGAGAGAGAGGGAGTTGAGCTGTAATACAGAGAAGACGTGTGTTGCCCGCTGTTGTGTGCCCTTGCCGTAGTAGCGAGCCCTGTGCTTGGTCTGCTCCCCCTCGGTGTACTGGGAACTACTGTGCCGTGTGAACCAGTGCGTGTACGGTGTTGGAGATTCAATCGGTACCGGTACTAGCGGTAATGCGCAGTGCCGAGTGATCATTAAGCTTCCCGGAACGCAAGTGAGCATGAGGTTTCGCGGTACCAGGTACCGGTACCGGGCACCGCGAGGAATCGATTCTTCGCGGTACCAGGTACCGCTACCTGGTACCGGTACTAATATCGGTACCTGGTGCCGCGAAGCCTCATGATCGCTTGGGTTCAGGAAGCAATGATCACTGCGCATTGCCGCTAGTACCGGTACCGTTTGGATCTTAGTGACGCTCGGCGCTCGCCCGCCTCCATGTGGTATGGGCCCTGTGTGTAGACGCTGAGTCACTGCCCCGCTGACCGTCTCCCCAAGTTCCCACCATTTTGTCCTGCTTTCCGTTTCCATCACAGCTCCCGTTTCCATTATTTTATTATTTGATTTATTTATTGGAGTTACTGGATAATTCTTCATGTCCGATTCTTTTTCTTTTTTAGGTTGCTAATAAATATTTTTATTGTTATTAGACTATGATCGAGTAGTCGAGTACCCATATCACCGAGATATCCACTCACTGAGTGGTGATCTCTCTCTCTCTCTCTCTCTCTCTCTCTCTCTCTCTCTCTCTCTCTCTCTCTCTCTCTCTCTCTCTCTCTCTCTCTCTCTCTCTCTCTCTCTCTCTCTCTCTCTCTCTCTCTCTCTCTCTCTCTCTCTCTCTCTCTCTCTCTCTCTCTCTCTCTCTCTCTCTCTCTCTCTCTCTCTGAATGAAGTGAATATTTATTTTTTCGATAAAAAAAATAGCATGTATAGTTATTATGGATGTACTCGATCATAGTCTAATAACAATAAAAAAAAATATTAGCAACCTAAAAAAAAATCGGACATGAAGAATTATCAATAAATCCAATAAATAAATCCGAGCAACTGGTATCGGTACCGAGAAATCTGGTACCGGTACCGTACCGTTTAGCTGGTACCGTGAGTACCGGTACTGGTACCGGTACCTGCCTACCCCTAGAGAGAGGGAGTTGAGCTGCGATACAGAGAAGACGTGTGCTGCCCGTTGCTGTGTGCTTGGTCTGCCCCCCTCTCGGTGTACTGGGAGTTACTGCGCCCTGTGAACCAGTGCTTGTACGGTGTTGGAGCTATCCAGTAAAGAGGAAAACCTACACTGTGAGCCTCTTTGCACTGTCTTACTCTCCTCGTGGTGTGTTGGCGGGCCCGGGGAGTGACGGTGTGGTGTGTCTCGCTGTTCTGAGTGTTCACGACCTGCGTGTGGTGTGCTGGGGTTGAGGTGTCACCGCCTGCCCGTGCTGTGGAGTGTGTTCAGCGGGGGTTGTGGTGTAACAATACCATCTTACTATAACATATGGTGAGTGTGACAGACTCCTTTTTAAAAAAAATCAAAACACATGTTTTTTAACAATCTTTAATGAAGTTATGGGCATGAAATTAAAGCTCAACTTCATAAATTTATCATCAGTCACTGATAGGATTTATTTCAATGTGAGGGGAGGCTAAAGAATCTGCTCGAGAATAAAATTATTTTATATCACATATTTCGATCCATTTCCTTCTAAGTTATTGATCTATTGGCAGCAGATGAAACCGTATATTACTGTTTCCTTTCATATAAACTGCTCGACAACCGCGCACAATACAACTAGTTGGCATATTGAAAGAAAACTCACTTTAGCTAAGTTTTCCATTGAGTGAGTGAAGAGCTCAAATCAGAAGGCTGGTGCCTGCGAGACTGACTTCTCTTCCAGTTCCATGGCCGGACCCCTCAGTCATATTTCACGTGACGTCATGCGCAGAAGAGACAAATTTAGGTACGTTGCCCCCTCCCCCCCTGGTGAACCTACCTTCTATTCTCTTTACCTTGCTCTCTGGTCGTAAACTTAGTGGACGAATGGAAAAACTGTCGAAACGGGTGTAAGCCACTCCCGGTGAGGTATATACGGAAGTCAAGGGGGTGCTGCAAGCCTATCAAAGACCCTTCTAGTGTCCTCGATTTCCGTTTCCCTATTGCCTCACCAACACCAGAGAGCAGCTAAAAATGCTTTGTAAAGACAGATTTTCTTACATTCCTTACCATACCACACGCAACACTCACTATTTCCTCAAAAGTTTTCAAAATTCACTACAGCGTCTCCTGGTATAGCCTCCGTGTCCCCATCTGGGGGGGCAGGGGGGAGGCAGCGGTATCCCTCCTGCCAGACCTTCCGATTTGACCCACTGCGCGTGCGTGGCCAACCTACCCATTTAGACTCCGCCCACATAAAAAGGTCGATCAGCTGAGTGACAGCAAACACACACACACACACACACACACACACACACACACACACACACACACACACACACACACACACACGCACTCCTCATTAGGAACCATGGCATTTGTTGACAAACATAAACGATTTCGTCATTTCCTAGAGTAAATAAAAACTTAATTTGTGAGTGGTCCACACAATCCAAACATACCTAAAATTAAGAAGAGAGCAGTATTAAACACCACTCACCAAATAAGTTATTATGCACTCTTGGAAAAAGCGAAATCGTTTATGTTTGTCAGAAAAAATATAGCATGGTTCGTAATGAGATGGTGTGTGTCTGTGCGTGTGTGTGTGCTTCTTGTTACTGGATCCACGTGTTTATATGGGCGGAGTCTGGATGGATGAGTTGGCCGCGCACTCGCAATAGTGCGAATCAAAACGTCTGGCACGAGGACAGTCACGCGACACGACTACCGATCTGCATCTGATACCGTCTGCCTATCAGCTCTTCGTATAGTAGCTACTCATCTGATGTTTCGTTTTGGAGCAAAGCTTCTTCAGAGCTCGGGAGGCCAGTCTTAGGTCATTTTATATATATATATATATATATATATATATATATATATATATATATATATATATATATATATATATATATATATATATATATATATATATATATATATATATATATAGAGAGAGAGAGAGAGTTTAATAAATGATCCATTTCAGATCGTGTTCCCGACTACAAACAACTGAGCGGCGGTGTGTGGATTGTGAAAGACATCCCTAAAAACAGCAGCAGCAAACCTCTGCGGGGACTCCTGAGGGACGGCAACATTACCCCGCTCAAAAAATGCTAATAGCGAAGCGTGGTAAACTAAAACAATACATATTATTGTTTTTTCATTATGGTTATTATAATTCGTACCACAATCTTCTTTCGTATCAATATATTTTTTTTACTAGCACTCAAGGGCAAAAACAAATAAAACGTGTAGAGAGTGTAGAACGGTAATTTTCTGATGGAAAAGTGTCTCTATACGTAGGAAGGTTGTTCCAAAGTTTACCATCATAAGGGATGTGAGAATGAAAATGCTGATTAACTCTTGCATAAGGGACTTGGACAATATAGGGATATGCTAGATTAGAATGTTGATTGCAGCGAGGCCGTGGGAAGGGTGGAGTCATGTACTTAGCAAACTCAGCAAAGCAGTCAGCATAAAAATAACGATAGAAGAGAGGCAACACTGCGGCGGAATATACGAGATAGAAGACTGTCAGGAAGGGGAGGGGGCTTGATAAGACGAAAAGACTTTACTCTGTCCAAAGCGCCTGTGTGTGTGGAGCCCCCTCCCCTCCTTAAACATTAGATATATATTCCGCACGAGGGCGGACAAGGCCCTTGTATAAAATTATGGACAGCATCTGTGTTATAATGAATCTAAGAGATTTCATTATTGTTAAAATCATAATTTTTATTGATACAATTATCACAGGGAGATCCTTACGTCACGAGGCCTACCTAATAGTCGGTTCGGGGTGTCAACGATTTGCTGAATAGATAGTGGTAAATAGCGGAACGAAGAGCAAGAAGAGTGTGGCGTAAAGCAAGTACCGTGCAGCGGGTGGCGCTGAGGCCTATTATGGCAAGGACTTTTAATCCCGTGGCTGAAAGGCAAGATAATACTTTTGTTATTTTTGGCATACCGAATGGTTCAGCAATAAATGCAGCTACAGGAAAAACAGGAGTGAATAGTGGCAAGAAGGTGAGGTGAGATATGTGTTCATAAATGACCATGCTTTCAAACCATGCCTATAAACGCTCCTGTCAATAATAACAGAGCGTGTTTTAAAGACTGAACCTCCTGCTCCTCTACTCCACCATTCCTAATTATAAAGAAGCGATACACTATGCTTACCAAGTGACAATGGGAAAGAATGCTGTGTGCTATGTTTGTCACAAGCCAGTGTGTGGGAAGCACTCACCAGCTGTTTGCCACATGTGTTTGTTGAGTTAGTGCCCGGAAAGTGAAGGATAAAATATGCAATTTTATTTGAAATACTAATGTGAGATAATTCCATCATTTCTGAAGGTAGGAAGACACCTAACGAAACGGGTGCAAGCGACTCCCGATGAGGTATATATGGGAAGTGAGGAAGGTGCTGAAGCCCTCCAAAGACCCTTCCCATGTCTTCACTAACCGTTCCCACATTGTCTCATCAACACCAGAGTTGTTCAGCATGCTCTCCAAAGACAGATCCTCTCTCTATCCACACCACACTACATTCACAAAACATACACACCTTTTTCCAAATTTCAAAATTCAATATGGCGTACAACAGAAATGCCTCGGAGGCCCTGCCTAGGGGAACCACAAATTCCCCCAGGGATGACTCTCTTTCTGGCTGCCGACTTGAGAGGTGTCTTGATAACTCCTGGAACCTCTTCCTTATCAATTTCTGCAACATTCGCGGTCTTCGTTCTAATTTTCATTCTGTGGAACACCCTCTCTCTTCCTCTAAACCTCACCTTCTCTTCCTCACCGAAACACAGGTTCTGAGGCTACTGACAGTAATCTCTACTTTTTTCCCTCCTACTATCTCTATCCAAATTTCAATCCAAAGCTGGATGTTGCTTCTACGTGCGCAACGACATCACTTGTTCTCGTGCCCACGACCTTGACTCTTCAGAATTTTCCACCATCTGGTTAAAACGTCATTGTCATTCTATTACTAAATACATCTGTGCTGTTTATCTCTCACCTAACTTTACTAACTATGTAAAATTCTTTGACTACTTGAACTATAAAGTTTGGCACATCTTGACTCACTCTTCCTTCGCTGAAATCTCCATCTTGGGAGATTCCAATGTTCACCACCAGCTTTGGCTTTCATCCTCCTCCACTGACCAGTCTGATGAACAAGCCTACAACTTTGCGCTGCACAACGACCTAGAGCAGTTGGTTCAACACTCTACACGTATTCCCGACCGTCTTGGAGACAGGCCCAACATACTAGACCTCTTCCTTACCTCTAACTCTTCTGCTTACTCTGTCAAAGTGTTATCTCCGTTGGGAGACAGATGACTCTATGTGTCACAGCACATCACAGAGGTGATTGTCTCTGGAATGGAGGCACACATTCCACATACTTTCTCTATTCCTCATGCTAAACAACCTTGGTTTAATCATGCTTGTTCTCGTGCTATCAAAAGTAGAGAGGCAGCTCACAAAAGGTACCATAGCCTTCGCACTCCTGCTAACCACAATATTTATATTTCTGCCCGGAATCGTGCCAAATATATTCTTCGACTTACCAAAAACTCTTTCATAAATAGAAAATGTCAAAACTTTGCCTTTTTTTCTAATTCTTCCCGTGACATATGGCACTTAGCCATAAATATCTCCTCCAAATTCATTTCTTCATCTTTCCCTCCTCTCCTTAACCCTGGCGGCATCACCGCCGTTTCATCTATCTCTAAGGCTGAACTTTTTTTCTCAATCCTCTCTTATCTGACCTCATATCTTGGGTAGGCGGTGGCTGAGTGGTAGCGTGCTGGGCCCACATTCACCGCGTGATGGACGACGCGGGTTCGAATCCCCACGCTACCACCTCGGATTTTTCAGTTACTGCCGAGTGGCTTAAAACTACCTACATGCTGTCCTGAAGACAACCCATCAACCCGGACTCCAGCGGAAACCGTCCATGTGAATCAAGAACGAGTTCCGGGGGAAAGCATGAGCCAAGAGAAGATGGCACCACTATAAACACTTGCCTGTGCCATGACGGGATGGGGCCAACTACCATCTAATCCCCTCACGTAAAGCCTACCTGCCGTAACAACTCCTCTCTGGACGATTCTGGACATATTCCTCCCACTCATCCCCCCTCTGACTCTTTTTATGCCTGTTATTAAGATCCTTCAGATTGATGTTTTCTATGCCCTTTCTGAAGGGCTTATGGACCTGATGGAGTGCGTCCTATTGTACTGAAAAACTGTGCCTCCGTGATGACACCCTGCCAGGTCAAACTTTTTCGCCTCTGCCTGTCAACCTCTACCAGCTTGTGCCTAAGAGGGGTGACCGCTCCAATCCTTTAAACTATAGCCCTTTAGCTTTAATTTCCTGTCTATCTAAAACTTTTGAATCAATTCTAAACCGGAAGATTCAAAAGCACCTTTCTACTCCTGACCTTATATCTGATCGCCTGTATGGGTTCCGCAAGGGGCGTTCTACTTCTTGCTCTCTTAACTGATTCTTCGTCATCCTTTCTTAGCCGTTTCGGTGAAACTTTCGCATTTGTGCTAGACATATCGAACCCCTTCGATAGAGTCTGGTACAAGTCTTTGCTTTCTAAACTGCACTCTTATGGTTTCATTCCTTCTCTCTGTTAATTTATATTCAGCTTCCTTTCTGGCCGTTCTATCTCTGCGGTGGTAGACGGTCACTGTTCTTCTCCAAAACCTATCAATGGTGGTATGCCACAGGCCTCTGTCCTATCACCCACTCTCTTGCTGTTATTCATCAATGATCTTTCCGTAACAAACTGTCCTATCCACTCATATGCTGACGACTCCATTCTGCATTATTCAACTTCTTTCAACAGAAGGCCCTCTCAACAGGAATTACATGACTCCAGATTGAAGGCTGCAGAGCGCTTAACCTCAGACCTTGCTGTTATTTCCGATTGGGGTAAAAGGAACCTTGTGTCCTTCAATGCCTCAAAAACTCAATTTCTCCACCTATGAACTCGACACAGTCTTCCCCTATTCTTCGATAACACTCAGCTGTCACCTTCTTCAACACTAAATATCCTTGGTCTGTCCTTAGCTCAAAAGCTCAACTGGAAACTTCGCATCTCCTCTCTCACTACATCAGCTTCCTCGAGGTTGGGTGTTCTGTATCGTCTCCGTCAATTCTTCTCCCCTGCACAGTTGCTATCCATTTACAGGGGCCTTGTCCGCCCTCGTATGGAGTATGCATCTCACGTGTGGGGGGGCTTCACTCACACACCTCTTCTGGACAGAGTGGAGTCTAAGGCGCCTCGTCTCATCAGCTCTCCTCCTCTTACTGAGAGTCTGCTACGTCTTAAATTCCGCCGCCATGTTGCCTCTCTCTCTATCTTCTATCGTTATTTTCACGCGGACTCCTCTTTTGAACCTGCTAACTGCATGCCTCCCCCCTCCCGCGGCCCCGCTGCACACGACTTTCTACTCATGCTCATCCCTATACTATCCAAACCCCTTATGCATGAGTTAACAAGCATCTTCATTCCTTTATCCCTTACACTGGTAAACTCCGGAACAGCCTTCCTTCGTCTGTATTTCCTCCTGCCTATGACTTGACCTCTTTCAAGAAGAGTGTATCAAGACAGCTCTCCACCCGAAATTGACCTCTCTTTTCGTTACTCTACTATTTTCTGTTGTTGGGAGCGGCAAGTAGCGAGCTTTTTTTATACACTGTTTTTGTTGCCCTTGTGCCGGGTCTTTTGTTGTAAAAAAAATAATAATGTTTACTTCTAAGCCATATTTTTCTATATATGCAATTTTTCACCTTTCCTGAGCCTGGTCTCCTAAATCCAGGATTAACCGAAGTAAACATCGGCCAAATTTGAGCCCCTCAGCTGAAGCAACAAATGGGCAAATAATTATGTATCCTTAAATGAAGTTATTGAAACATCTCACCTGAAAGAAGAAAGGCTGATAATCTATTTAAGTCAAACAGCTTCCACAGAGAGGGTGCGTAAATATACGCAATATATTTTATCAAACTCTTGAAATAAATAGTTCATTTTGAACAACAAATATCAAATTTTTTCCTCCCTCTTCTTATACCGCACCCTAAATGCATTATTGATTAGTAATATGTCAGTAGAAATAACAAACTTGTATTTATCAGTTACTTTGTACTTTTCTTGAGTTGGATTTCACGGACCCAAGATGACCTACTTTGTAGCATGTAACTATGTTTAATCTTCCAGGGTAATGTGAAACTAGTTTTAATTAAACTGACCTCGAAACATTCTTATTTTATTTATCATTTTCTCAGTAATAGCAACAACAACAACAACAACAACAACAACAACAACAATAATAATAATAACAATAATAATAATAATAATAATAATAATAATAATAATAATAATAATAATAATAATAATAATAATAATAATAATAATAATAATAATAATAATAATAATAATAATAATAATAATGGTTACTAATCAGCACCAGAATCAAACCCGTGAGTTTTCACCAATTCCCGCCTCGCCACCCGAGGGTCTACGTTTAAAGAAGACAAGTCACACATTTGCCTTTCTCTCTCGACCCGGCTCGGTGGGGGTGGCTGTGATGACATCCACAACAAAACCAATTATAATGATCATAATAATAAAATAATAATAATCATAATATTAATGATAATCACAATAATATAATTAATGATAATCACAATAATAATAACAGTAACAATAATAATAATAATAATAATAATAATAATAATAATAATAATAATAATAATAATAATAATAATAATAATAATAATAATAAAATACTATTCATATTATATTATATTTATTAGTATTGTTAAAATTATTTGTATTATTATTATTACCATTATTATAATAATAATAATAATAATAATAATAATAATAATAATAATAATAATAATAATTATTATTATTAATGTGTGTATGTGTGTGTGTGTGTGTGTGTGTGTGTAGTAGTAGTAGTAGTAGTGAGGGATGGCTGTGACATCACAACAAAACCAATTATAATGATCATAATAATAAAATAAAATAATCATAATATTAATGATAATCATAATAATTAATAATAATAATAATAATAATAATAATAATAATAATAATGTGTGTGTTTGTGTGTGTGTTTTTGTGTGTGTGTGTGTGTGTGTGTGTCTTTTTCGATTTGTGTTATACATTATTATTGTGTGTGTGTGTGTGTGTGTGTGTGTGTGTGTGTGTGTGTGTATTATTATGTGTGTGTGTGTTGTTATTGTGTGTGTGTGTGTGTGTGTGTGTGTGTGTGTGTGTATAATAATAAAAATAATAATAATAATAATAATAATAATAATAATAATAATAATAATAATAATAATAATAATAATAATAATAATAATAATAATAATAATATTATATTATATTTATTAGTATTGTGTGTTAAAATTATTTGTATTATAATTATCATAATAATAATAATAATAATCATAATCATAATTATTAATATTATTATTATTATTATTATTATTATGTGTGTGTTATTGTGTGTGTGTGTGTGTGTGTGTAATATAATAGTAGATTTTTTTTTTTTTTTTACAACAAAGAAGGCAGCTCAAGGGCACACACGCACAAAAAAAAACAATAATAAAAAAAGCCCGCTAATTGCAGCTCCCATAAAAGAATCAGAGGAGTTGGCCAAAAGCATGGTCAAATTCGGGAGGAGAGGTGTCCTGATACCCTCCTCTTGAAAGAGTTCAAGTCGTAGGCAGGAGGAAATACAGATGAAGGAAGATTGTTCAGGTTTACCAGCGTGAGGGATGAAAGAGTGAAGATGCTGGTTAACTCTTGCATAAGGGTTTGGACAGTATAGGGATGAGCATGAACATAAGAACATAAGAACATAAGAACGCAGGAGTCTACAGGAGGCCGGTAGGCCTGTACGAGGCAGCTCCTTTGACTCTAAGCTCCCGTGTATCTAACCCCACTTAATATCGCTGTCCATGAATTTATCTAGTCTATTTTTGAATGAAACAATTGTATTGGCACTCACCACATGACTGCTAAGCCTATTCCACTCATCCACCACCCTGTTAGTAAACCAGTTTTTGCCTATGTCCCTGTTGAATCTGAATTTATCCAGTTTAAACCCATTACTTCGTGTCCTACCCGGTTCTCTTACCAACGAAACCTTATGAATGTCTCCCTTATTAAAGCCCTTCATCCATTTATAAACCTCGATCATGTCTCCACGCACCCTTCGCCTGTTTAGAGAATGCAAGTTTAACTGTTTGAGTCTTTCCTCGTATGGCAAGTTTCTTAACCCCTGAATCATCTTAGTCATCCTCCTCTGCACCGATTCTAACATTTTGATATCCATTCTATAGTAAGGTGACCAGAGCTGAACCGCATAGTCAAGATGAGGTCTAACTAATGCTAAATATAGTTTGAGGAAGACTTCGGGGCTTCTGTTGCTTACGCTCCTTGAAATAAATCCCAGTACCCTATTAGCTCGATTTCTAGCTTGAATGCATTGTGCCCATGGACGGAGATCAGAACTCACTAAGACCCCTAAATACCTCTCGCACCCAGACCTGCTTATGGGAGTGTCATTTAAGCAATAGTTATGTGAGGGGTTGTTCCTACCTACACTCAGAATACTTCACCTCCCAACATTGAACTCCATCTGCCATTTATCCACCCAGTCATGTAGAAAGTCGTGTGCAGCGGGGCCGCGGGAAGGGGGGAGGCATGCAGTTAGCAAGTTCAGAAGAGCAGTCAGCGTGGAAGTATCGATAGAAGATAGAAAGAGAGGCAACTTCGCGGCGGAATTTAAGAGGAAGAAGACTATCAGTAGGAGGAGGAGAGCTGATGAGACGAAGAGCCTTAGCCTCCACTCTGTCCAGAAGAGCTGTGTGGGTGGAGCCCCCCCACACGTGAGATGCATATTCCATACGAGGGCGGACAAGGCCCCTGTATATGGATAGCAACTGTGCGGGGGAGAAGAACTGGCGGAGACGATACAGAACGCCCAACCTCGAGGAAGCTGATGTAGTGAGAGGAGATATGAAGTTTCCAGTTGAGATTTTGAGTTAAGGATAGACCGAGGATGTTTAGTGTTGAAGGTGACAGCTGAGTGTTGTCGAAGAATATGGGATAGGTGTTTGGAAGATTGTGTCGAGTTGATAGGTGGAGAAATTGAGTTTTTGAGGCATTGAAGGACACATGGTTCCTTCTGCCCCAATCGGAAATGATCGCAAGGTCTGAGGTTAAGTGTTCTGCAGCCTCCAGTCTGGAGTCGTGTACTTCCTGTTGTGATGGTCTTCTGTTGAAAGAAGTTGAATAATGCAGAGTGGAGTCGTCGGCGTACGAGTGGACAGGACATTTTGTTATGAAAAGAAGATCATTGATGAATAACAGGAAGAGAGTGGGTGATAGGACAGAGCCCTGTGGAATGCCACTGTTAATAGGTTTAGGGGAAGAGCAGTAACCGTTTACCACCGCAGAGATAGAGCGGCCGAAAAGAAAACTGGAGATAGAGGAACAGAGAGAGGGATAGACTCTGAAAGAGGGCAGTTTAGAAAGCAAAGTCTGGTGCCAGACTCTATCGAAGCCTTTCGATATGTCTAGCGCAACAGAGAAAGTTTCACCGAAACTGCTAAGAGAGGGTGACCAAGAGTCAGTTAAGAGAACAAGAAGATCGCCAGTAGAACGCCCCTTGCGGAATCCATACTGGCGATCATATAGAAGATTAGAAGTGGAAAGGTGTTTTTGCATCTTCAGGTTGAGGATTGATTCAAAAGCTTTAGATAGACATGAGAGTAAAGCTATTGGGCGGTAGTTTGAGGGATTGGAGCGATCACCCTTCTTAGGCACAGGCTGCACAAACATACCTCAGCAGGAAGGAAGATATATGTTGATAGGCAGAGACGAAATAGTTTGACCATGCAGGGTGTCACCACAGAAGCACAGTTTTTAAGGACAATGGAGGCACTCCATCAGGTCCATAAGCCTTCTGAGTTGAGGCCAGAGAGGGCATAGAAAACATCATTAGGAAGAATCTTAATAACAGGCATAAAGGAGTCAGAGGGGGGATAAGTAGGAGGAATATGCCCAGAATCGTCCAAGGTGGAGTTCTTACAGAAATTTGAGCGAAGAGTTCAGCCTTAGAGACAGATGAGACGGCAGTGCTGCCGTCAGGGTTAAGGAGAGGAGGGAAAGAGGAAGAAGTGAAATTGGAGAAGATATTTTTGGCTAGATGCCAGAAGTCACGGGAAGAATTAGAAAAAGCAAGGTGTTGACATTTTCTATTTGAAGTACTAGTAGCAGCAGTTATTGTAGTAATAGTTGTCAGGAGTGACTTGAGTAGGGAAGGAAAGGGGGATCTGGACATAATAGATGATAGGTGATTTAGTGCTAGGTAGTATTAGTGATATTATTGGATGCCACAGTCTTTAGCGAACAGAGTTGGGGCTAATGACCTCCAAGTATGGAGCCCTCCATGATTATGTGTCGGGAAAATAAACATGGGTGGAGGTATCATTTATGTAGCAGTAGTAGTACTAGTAGTAGTAGTAGTAGTAGTAATAGTAGTTGTAATAGTAGTTGTAGTAGTAGTAGTAGTTGTAGTAGTAGTAGTAGCAATAGTAGTAGCAGTAGTAGTAGTAATACCAATATAAGTAGTACTGGTAGTAGTAGTGGTAGCAGTAGTAGTAGTAGTAGTAGTAGTAGTAGTAGTAGTAGTAGTAGTAGTAGTTATAGTAGTAGTAATAGTAGTAATAGTAGTAGTAGTAGTAGTAGTAGTAGTAGCAATAGTAGTAGTAGTTGTAGCAGTTGTTGCAGCAGCAGCAGTAGTAGTAGATGTTGCAGTAGTAGCACTAGTAATAGTATAGTAGTAGTAGTAGTAGTAGTAGTAGCAATAGTAGTAGTAGTTGTTGTAGTAGTTGAGGTAGTTGTTGCAGCAGCAGCAGCAGTAGTAGTAGTAATAGTAGTAGTTGTTGTTGTTGTATTATTATTAGTCGTAATAGCAGTTGTTGCAGTAGTAGTAGTAGTAGTAGTAGTAGTAGTTGTTGTTGTTGTATTATTAGTAGTTAATAGCAGTTGTTGCAGTAGTGGTAGTAGTAGTTGTAGTAGTAGTAGTAGTAGTAGTAGTAGTAGTAGTAGTAGTAGTAGTAGTAGTAGTAGTAGTAGTTGTTGTTGTTGTTGTTGTTGTTGTTGTTGTATTATTAGTAATAACAGTTGTTGCAGTAGTAGTAGTAGTAGTAGTAGTTGTTGTTGTTTTACATTCCACCTGTAGCGCCGATAGGCTTTCATCAGGGGACTGGTGGTCGACGCTAGCCCGTCATGACGCAGGCAATTTTTAAAGTGCCGCCAGTTATGTTTTGCTCATCCTGCCCCCGGAACTCACTCTTGATTCACTTGGACGGTTTCTTCTAGAGTCCGGGTTGGTGGGTGATCTGGACAACATGTGGGTAGTCTTAGGCCACTCGACGGTGACTGAAAAATCTCAGGTGGTACCGTGGGGATTCGAACCGACGTTGTCCATGACGCGTTGAATGCGGGGCCCACACGCTAACCACTCAGCCACCGTCTACCCTGTTGTTGCAGTATTAGTAGTATAAGTAGTTGTAGAATAGGAAGTCCGTTTCGGTGGAGCCCACGCCTATCCCCAGCGCTAACGCATCCCCCCCCCCCCTTCCCCCCAATATATTCACTACTCTCTTTCTCATGTCAAAAAAAATATTATATGATATTGTATATTAAATATTCTGTATATATCAATTAAGGCTACATAACGCTTTGAACGTGTCGCGTTTTAGGATAATAGTAATGAATTGTATATATTCCAAAACACGTGACACCGTTGCTCTCCGAGTTCGTCAGCGTACAGTGGCCAGACACACCTTATCACTTTGTCCCTCATCTCCATCCGCGATGCTATTTTTTATAGCTACTCAGACCCGATCTTGTTTGCTCCATAGTCAAGAGAGAACGTAGTTACAATGTGAACAAATAGTTTTATTCTTAAAGAAAATGCTAATAGAGGCTATATTTTCATTTCAAAGCTAGGTTTGGCAGGGCTGTGGCGAGGAAATATCCCGTGTGCCTCCTTCCTCCGTTCAAAAAAATTATAGCTGAGTCAGAATATAGAAAGTGGAGAGGAGACACGCGCACGCGCCCCTATGGAGAACCTGCAACTGGAGGAACTAGAATGATCCTTTAATGTCATCCAAAGGGAGTGTTTCGAGATTGGTCTGCATAAATTGAATGAGTTCAGGGTGGCTTTGGCATCTTTAGGTGTCGAATGGAGGGAATCTATAGGGTTATTCTTTCTCGCCACCCCTAAAATTAGTTTTGGGGGAAATCCAATATGGCCGCCATCCGAGTAGGACATGTTACTATCTCCAAAACTCCTGGTCGATATTGATAATCCTGGTGTCTTTTATGGGGATTTCGATAATGGTGAGTTGATATGAAACATTTTCAAAGCAACTCGAAGTCAAGGTCACGTCATTTGATCAAGATCAAAAACATTTTAGGTCCAAAGATACATTTATTTCAAATCTTTGTGAATGAACCAACTTGACATATTTCTGTAATAATTAGATCCCAGGGTTTCTGGTTCAATTCTAGAACATAACTATTACTTGTAGGTCAGGACTGACCCACACTATTGGCCCAGTACTGATACCTAATTGATTTATATATTGTTCTTTTCTGGCCATTGATATGACAATCCTGGTGCTTCTCTTCACTATCTGTGCATGCAGATTTACCATCCTTGCGACACATCTATGCATGCTACCTTACTACCCTAGGGATACATCTGTGCATGCAGACTTACCATCCTTGGGACACATAAGTGCATGCTAACTTATTACCCTTGGGACACATCTCTGCATGCATACTTACCATCCTTGGAATACATAAGTGCATGCTAACTAGTTACCCTTGGGACACATCTGTGCATACAGGCTTTCCATCTTTGGGACACATCTGTGCATGCTAACTTTCTACCCATGGGACACATCTGTGCATGCTACCTTACTACCCTTGGGACACATCTGTCCATGCTACCCTACTACCCATGGGACACATCTGTGCATGCTACCTTACTGCCCTTGGGACACATCTGTGCATGATACCTTACTACCCATGGGACACATCTGTGCATGCTACCTTACTACCCTTGGGACACATCTGTCCATGCTACCCTACTACCCATGGGACACATCTGTGCATGCTACCTTACCTTATGGGACACATCTGTCTTGGGACTGTGCATGATACCTTGGGACACATCTGTGCATGCTACCTTACTACCCTTGGGACACATCTGTGCATGCTACCTTACTACCCTTGGGACACATCTGTGCATGCTACCTTACTACCCTTGGGACACATCTGTGCATGCTACCTTACTACCCTTGGGACACATCTGTGCATGCTACCTTATACCCTTGGGACACATCTGTGCATGCAGACCTACCATCTTAGGGACACATCTGTGCATGCTACCTTACTACACATGGGGCACATCTGTGCACGCAGACTTACCATCATTGGGACACATCTGTGCATGCTACCTTACTACCCATGGGAAACATCTGTGCATGCACTTACCATCCCTGGGACCCATCTATACATGCTACCTTACTACTGTTATAATAGTCTTCAGGGTTTATGGTTATGTGCAGGTCTTTCATAGCGTTTAATCCTAAGATCCCATCCACAGGTAAGGCAAACCTGCTAGATACATAAAAGAAATTTCGAAAGGGACGTACTTTTTTCATATAAGCTGACTGTTAGTGGTACTCGCCCAAGGATTCCCAAAGTGGTGCCTGTCACGACTGTCGTGTCAGTGACCTGTAAGCGGAGTCTGAGATTACATTGACTGTCGCAACTGTGTCTACCGCTAAGGTGAGTGAAATTTTCCCCACCTTGCAAAGGAGGGCAATTATGCTTGTCCGTCCCAAAGCGGCAATGACGGAGTCAAGTTGCTCCCAATTAGCATCGTCCTGAAAGGATACTTGGATGTACGCCTTGGGGCTGTCACGAAATCATGTCTTTTTATTATGAGAAAAAGAGGAGTGTGGTTTACTGTCCGCCGAGGACTTGTTTTTCTGTTCCTCCTTGGCCTTTTGTATAGCAGAACAACTGTCTGAATCATGAAAACAATACCCGTGGACAAGGCAAAAGGCAGCCTTCCGCTGATGGGTCGGCCTAGGGTACTTGTGTGTTGAGTGATATCCGCCTCTGTATCCCCCTGATCTCCTATCAGAACCCTGTCTTGAGTGTGTAGAGTCCCTACGTTTCGCGAAGCAAGAATTATCAGATGTCCGGCCTGTTTGCATAAATCTACAGGTAAGAGATGCCTTACTTTGTGCCTGCAATGCTGCTGCTGTTGCGAGGGGTTGATGGTGAGGGTGTTCTTGAACCTTGACTTCTAACTCTGAGACGAAGTCAACCAACTTCCCGCTCGGTTTGAAGGTCAAGGGAAGGGCAGAACGGCGGTTCTTCTCTGAAATATGAAATAAGTAAAAAAAAAAAACTCGGCTGTCCTCACCTGGTGTTTTGCATACTGCCCCTGGAAGCCACTGGACGTCTTCTAGGCTTTGACAACTGATATGCCTCAATCATGGCGTCCCAAATCGGCTTTGTTGAGGATTTTTTGGAGGACTCAACCGTGTGCCATCTGTCTAATGATGCTTGATTTATTCCGCCTCCGAAGATTTTATGAAATTTCTCTTAAAATTTCTGGTTTACTCAATGTCCCCAAAGCGAACGCTGAGGACTGCATCAAATTTAGTGGCCGAGATCCTGGAAGTAACCGGGACCGAATGAATGCAATTATATCATGATCTTCCGTAATGGAGGAATTTACGATGGCAGACTCACATAGATCTAGGAACTGTCTCGCCGAAAAATCTGCCTCTCCGCCAGACAACTGCCGAATACTGGCGTGAGTTAGAATGGCCCGAATCGGGGGAGGGGGGAAGTGGAGTGTGGCCCCGGCAGGAGGGGGGGAAGGTGGATCGTCAGGCATTTTGATCGGCGGAGTGGGGGTTAAGTATTCAGATGAGCCCGGAGGTGAAGGGGCCCTTTCCCTTGTAATTGATGAGTAAGTAGCTCCTGAACGCAATATTACCTTATTAAGTTCATCGGTGTTTGAATCGTGTTCCCCCTCCTCCTCATCTGAAGGCCGAGCCAACTGTTTAACCTGTTAGCAGCGAGGGCCTTGATTCTGAATGCTCCCTCTAAGCAAGCTAATTTTGAAAAATATCACTTACGCAAATCATTATATAACATATCAACGCACTCGTCATCAGTTTTTGCAGCCTCCAAAAATATTTACTTTTACTAAAGTACTATATTAATTGCTTAATAATACATATAAATTAAAGCGCGTCGGTAACTCTCCGTAGGCGTTCGACAGGTGGTCTAAAGAAAACGAGCCCGTTTTGAGGGAGACGTAAACAAGGATAAATAAATATATTCCTCATGAGAGGTCCTGACATTTGGTGACAGTCCTCGGAACCTCAACCTTCTCCCTTTGCTCCCTTGAGAGATTAGCTGCATCTCTCTCTCTCTCTCTCTGTCTCTCTCAATCTCGCTCACTC
>NW_026112349.1:77500-80000 GCF_024679095.1 Eriocheir sinensis | reverse complement strand
TGGCGTTTGCCAGTGTATGCCATAGCTCCTGTGTGGACGGTAGAGAAGGTGGACTTCACGCTTGTCGCTCCATCTCAAGGCCAGTAACTTGCCAGCCTTTTCTTTTTGAGTGTACATGTCCTTCTTCCTGCCTCGGGTGCGAGTCGTGTCATCATTGGCTGGTTTGCTGGGGTCGTCAACTATGGTCTTTTGTACGTCGAACTTTGGCATAAACTTTCTGTTCCGCCGTACGGTTCCACAAGATCCCGTGTTGTTGTCGTGCAGGAACTGACACAAAGCAGGGCTGGTATACCAATTGTCTGTGTAAAGAATATGACCCTTACCGAAGTATGGTGCCATCATCTTACAGACGACGGCACCAGACTTTCCCTAGGATCTTTCTTACTGACAGTTGGTATATCAGTCTGTGCGCCTGCATACACAAGCACGTCAAGCACGATTCCTGTATCACAGTCGCAAAGAACAAAAGTTTAATGCCAAAGCGATGTCTTTTTGTCAGATGTACTGCTTGAAGGAGAGGCGACCCGTGTGCAGGACAAGTGACTCGTCAAGAACCAGCTTTTGCCGGGGATGGAAATAGGTCTGAGACCGTGCAACGATCATTGAAATTATTTCATTCACTTTCCTAAGCGAGCCATTGTCGTTAAATTTTCACTGTTACTAAAGGTCAGAAAACCAAGCAACAGCAAAAATCTGTCACGAGTCATATACTTCCCGTACAGAGGGTTGCAAAGAGTGTCATTACGCCAGTAATCCTGCACATAATGCTTCTTGCACAGAGGCATCAGCAGGATCAGGAGATAAAGACAATCAACTCCCTTGCCGTTGTATCCTCCATTTCCGTGCCCTGGAAGTGGGTGGAAGACCATTCATTCCCTCACACACCAAACGAAAATGGTCGTTGGTATGATGGGCAACAAATGACATCAACTCATCATCAAGTAGGCACGGAAAAAGTCACTCTCATTTTGACTGGTCGTTGCAAGGCCAGTCTCGTCACCTCACTCCTGTCAGAGCAAAACTCGTGCAGGTCAGGTACGAAGTCTGACCCTTCTGACCAAGCAAATGAAGTCTGGGGTCTCAGGCAGCACTTCTCTGTTCCGGTGGTCATCCTCACCTTCACGCAGTTCATTGTCCCTGTCACTTTCACTGTCACTGTCAAAGTCACTGTCACTGTCACTGTCACTGTCACTGTCCAGAACAAATTCAGAGTCAGAGATGTCGTTGTCGTTACCGTCCATGAAAACAGCAGTCTCATGTACTTGTCGGGTTGCACAGGACGTCGGCGAGGTGCAGGCCTGTACCCCGAAGGACCTGGGGCATGACTGCTTGCAGCGGCAGTACCTGAAAGGAGGAATTGGTGTCATAGAGATTCATGAAGTAGATAAACCAAATATCGATCAATACATCTATAGTTTACATCAGTAACAATTCACACACAAAAAATACCATACCTTTGGGACCTTGGGTTTGCAGCTTTAGGCATATTTCCAGAGGAGATCCATTGGCGACATTACCTGGAAGAGGATGAGCATAATGTTACGACGCTTCATGATATACGTAAAAGAAATCACTTATAATTTTATAAACTTGTTTACCCCATGCATTTCACCTACGGGAAGAAATGCCTCAATATGAATGTAAAGTGAAGACAAGAGAAAATAATAGGCGGACAAAAAATAGTATGATGAGGAGGAAGGCAACTACACATAACATAATATGATATCATTATGTACACATTCTCTCTCTCTCTCTCTCTCTCTCTCTCTCTCTCTCTCTCTCTCTCTCTCTCTCTCTCTCTCTCTCTCTCTCTCTCTCTCTCTCTCTCTCTCTCTCTCTCTCTCTCTCTCTCTCTCTCTCTCTCTCTCTCTCTCTCTCTCTCTCTCTCTCTCTCCGTATGATACGTGGCCTACGACACTAATAAAACATTGACTTCGTTCATCAATTACATATACTTTACATCAGTAGCAATTCACAAAAAAAACACATACCACTGGGGCCTTGGGCTGCAGCTCTAGGCACAGTTCCAGAGGAAGATCCATTGACCACATTACCTAAGAGAGGAAGAACATTTGTTACGACGCTTCATGACAGACGTACAAAAAATTATTTATAATTTTATAAATATGTTTACCCCATGTATTCCATCTAAAAGAAGAAATGCCACTATATAAATGCAATATCTATCTATCTATCTATCTATCTATCTATCTATCTATCTAGAGAGAGAGAGAGAGAAAACTAATGAAATCAGCGTGGTGCTCTGGTGGAGGGCCGGCGAGGGTGGCAGTGACGAGGAGAGGAAAGGTGGTTGGGGTGTGAGAGGGAGGGAGGAAGAAACTGGAAGATGTCCATTACTGAACACACACACACACACACACACTCCCTCCCTCCCTTGGCTCCTCCTACTCGGCTTTTATACGTATCATACGCGTGACGTTCACAGCTTCACACGCGCGCATCAGTTTCCGACTGATTGCCTTGCTGGTAAGGTTGGACC
>NW_026112349.1:22500-70000 GCF_024679095.1 Eriocheir sinensis | reverse complement strand
GCGGAAGTCTTCACAATCCGCAGCGGCATAATAAAGATGCAAGTTTTCTTTAACGAAGCGAGATATTAACAAGATAGACTGATGGCCTGACCCCGTAAGAGCCAAAGATGCGAATTTTCCTAAGTGAATCGACATATTAACTCTCTGAAGCCCCTTGAGCAACATTAATAGATGAAGTCAAGATCTAAGATGAAGTCACCGAAGGAGTTCTAGATGCGAATTTTCCTTAGCTAGAGTATAACAAGACAGATGAAGTCACCGTAAGAGTTTCAGGATACGAGTTTTCTTTAATGATGCAAGATAATATCAAGATGGACTGATGAACTGTTCGGCGCTAGAGTTTAAGATACGAGAGATTTCCTTAAGAAGCGAAGTATTTATAAGACAGAGGGATGAACTGTTCGTCAAAAGAGTTCAAGATGCGAGTGTTCCATAGTGAAGCGAGGTATTAGCTGCACGAAGACTCTTGAACAAGATAGAGAGATAGATTGTCACCGTTATGAGTTTAAGATGCGAATTTTTCTTTATGAACTAAGATATTAACTGCACGAAGCCCTTTTAACAAGATAGATAGATGGACTGTCACCCCCAGACTTCATATCCAGACACGTACGAGAAAGCAACACAACATCAGTTACATCATAACTAACTAACGTTGGGAGACGCGAGTTCTGGTGTTTGAGGGATCCCGTAGCCACACGCCTTGTCAGACTACCACCAGGATCATAGAACTAAGCATGGAAAGGCCCAGAACTACGAAGGTCTAATCAGATGCATGGACTCCCACTCTGGCTGCCGACCCGAGAGGTGTCTTGATAACTCCTCGAACCTCTTTCTTCTCAATTTCTGCAACATTCGCGGTCTTCGCTCTAATTTTCATTCTGTGGAACATCATCTCTCCTCCTCTAAACCTCACCTTCTCTTCCTTACCGAAACACAGGTTCTGAGGCTACTGACAGCAATCTCTACTCTGTTCCCTCCTACTATCTCTATCCTAAATTTCAATCCAAAGCTGGATGTTGCGCCTACGTGCGCAACGACATCACTTGCTCTCGTGCCCACATCCTTGACTCTTCTGAATTTTCTACCATCTGGCTAAGACTTCATTGTCATTCTATTAATAAATACATCTGTGCTGTTTATCTCTCACCTAACTCTACCAACTATGTAAAATTCTTTGACTATTTGAAACCTAAAGTGGAGCACATCTTGACCCACTCTCCCCTCACTGAAATCTCCATCCTAGGAGATTTCAATGTTCACCACCAGCTTTGGCTTTCATCCTCTTTCACTGACCATCCTGGTGAACAAGCCTACAACTTTGCTATCCTCAACGACCTAGAGCAGTTGGTCCAGCACCCTACACGTATTCCCGACTGTCTTCGAGACCGGCCCAACATTCTAGACCTCTTCCTTACCTCAAACTCTTCTGCTTATTCTGTCAAACTGTTCTCTCCGTTGGGCTCCTCCGATCACAATCTTATTTCTGCATCCTTCCCTATCGCTCCTGTACACCCTCTGGACCCACCGAAGAGGCGATGCTTCTGGCATTTTGCTTCAGCTCGGTGGGACGACCTGAGGATATACTTTTCCGATTTCTCGTGGAATGATTATTGCTTCCAGGATAGAAACCCCTCTGTGTGTGCTCAGCGCATCACAGAGGTGATTGTCTCTGGAATGGAGGCATACATTCCTCGTTCTTTCTCTACTCCTCATGCTAAAAAACCTTGGTTTAATCATGCTTGTTCACGTGCTGTCAATGATAGAGAGGCAGCTCACAAAAGGTACCAGAGGCTTCAAACTAATGCTAGTTATGAACTTTACATTTCTGCCAGACATCGTGCCAAATCTATTCTCTGACTAACCAAAAATTCTTTCATTAATAGAAAATGCCAAAACCTTGCTTTTTCTAACTCTTCCCGTGACTTCTGGCATCTAGCTAAATACATCTCCTCCAGCTTCACTTCTTCATCTTTCCCTCCACTCCTCAGTCCTGACGGCAACACTGCCGTCTCATCATTCTCTAAGGCTGAACTCTTCTCTCAAACTTTTTCTAAAAACTCCACTCTGGACGATTCTGGGCATATTCCTCCTACTCATCCCCCCTCTGACTCCTTTATGCCAGTTATAAAGATTCTTCAAAATGATGTTTTCTATGCCCTCTCTGGCCTCAATCCTCAGAAGGCTTATGGACCTGATGGAGTGCCTCCTATTGTCCTTAAAAACTGTGCCTCTGTGCTGTCACCCTGCCTGGTCAAACTCTTTCGCCTCTGCCAGTCAACATCTACCTTTCCTTGTTGCTGGAAGTATGCCTTCATACAGCCTGTGCCTAAGAAGGGTGACCGCTCCAATCCCTCAAACTACCGTCCTTTAACTATACTTTCTTGTCTATCTAAAGCTTTTGAATCAATCCTTAACCGGAAGATTCAAAAACACCTTTCCACTTCTGACCTTCTATCTGATCGCCAGTATGGGTTCCGCAAGGGGCGTTCTACTGGTGATCTCCTAGCCTTCTTAACTGACTCTTGGTCATCCTCTCTTAGCCGTTTCGATGAAACCTTTGCTATTGCACTAGACATATCAAAAGCTTTTGATAGGGTCTGGCACAAATCTTTGCTATCCAAACTACCCTCCTACGGTTTCTATCCTTCTCTCTGTACCTTTATCTCCAGTTTCCTTTCTGACCGTTCTATTTCTGTTGTGGTGGACGGTCACTGTTCTTCCCCTAAATCTATTAACAGTGGTGTCCCACAGGGTTCTGTCCTATCTCCCACTCTTTTTCTGTTGTTCATTGATGATCTTCTTTCCAAAACGAACTGTCCTATCCATTCCTACGCCGATGATTCCACTCTGCATTACTCAACTTCTTTTAATAGAAGACCCACCCTTCAGGAACTTAACGACTCAAGGCTGGAGGCTGCAGAACGCTTAGCCTCAGACCTTACTATTATTTCCGATTGGGGCAAGAAGAACCTGGTGTCCTTCAACGCCTCAAAAACACAATTTCTCCACCTATCCACTCGACACAATCTTCCAAACAACTATCCCCTATTCTTTGACAACACCCAGCTATCACCTTCCTCAACACTAAACATCCTCGGTCTATCCTTAACTGAAAATCTCAACTGGAAACTTCATATCTCATCTCTTACTAAATCAGCTTCCTCGAGGCTGGGCGTTCTGTGCCGTCTCCGCCAGTTCTTCTCCCCTGCACAGTTGCTGTCCATATACAGGGGCCTTGTCCGCCCTCGTATGGAGTATGCATCTCATGTGTGGGGGGGCTCCACTCACACAGCTCTTCTGGACAGAGTGGAGGCTAAGGCTCTTCGTCTCATCAGCTCTCCTCCTCATACTGATAGTCTTCTACCTCTTAAATTCCGCCGCAATGTTGCCTCTCTCTATCTTCTATCGATATTTCCACGCTGACTGCTCTTCTGAACTTGCTAACTGCATGCCTCCCCCCCTCCCGCGGCCCCGCTGCACTCGACTTTCTACTCATGCTCATCCCTATACTGTCCAAACCCCTTATGCAAGAGTTAACCAGCATCTTCACTCTATCATCCCTCACGCTGGTAAACTCTGGAACAATCCTCCTTCATCTGTATTTCCTCCTGCCTACGACTTGAACTCTTTCATGAGGAGGGTATCAGGACATCTCTCCTTTCGTATTTGACCTTGCTTTCGGCCACCTCTTTTGTTTCTTTTTTAGGAGCAGCGAGTAGCAGGCTTTTTTTTTTTTTTTCTTTTTTTGTTGCCCTTGAGCTGCCTCCTTTGTTGTAAAAAAAAAAAAAAAAAATTCAGAACAGTCGTAAGGGAGAGAACTCAGAACAGGGAGAGGGAGTATTCCGAATAGTCGTAAGGGAGAGAGAGGGACAGCATTCAGAGTAAGTCCACCAAAGTGTCAGAGTTGAGCCAAATTCAAAATATTCTTCCATATCAACATTGCCGCAAAAACTAAACAACGGCGCACCCCTGACTCGAAAAGACGCGACTAAGTACATAGCGCTGTGCAAACGTGGGAGAGTTGCTGCCACATTAACAGTGCTGGGCCACGCTGGTGCTCTAATTAAGGCTAAGTATTGGGATGAAGGAAGGAAAAACTAGGCGGGGAGCGGGTCGTAATTTGTCCAATCTACTCGAACACTCCTTGGGTCGTACTGTCAGACGCTTTCGGCTCTAAGAGTAACTATTTCCAAATGCCGAAAAAGAGATCAGTCAGGCTGGTACTTGAATCATCGCTAAGTATCGGGATGAATGAAGGAAAACCAAAAAAGCGAGTCGTAGCTTTTTTTTATTTAAACATGTATAGATATATTTACAGAGATGGAAAACTTGAAGTTGTGAGTTGTCCTATCTACTCGAACACTCCTTGGGTCGGTACTGTTAGACGCATTCGGCTCTTACGTCAACACTTTCCAAATGCCGAAAGAGAGATCAGTCAGGCTGGTACTCGAATCATCGCTAAGTATCGGGATGAATGAAGGAAAAAAATAGAAAGAGGGTCGTAACTTCTCCTATCTACTGGAACACTCCTTGGGTCGGTACTGTTTACACGCAAGACCCAGAGAGACACGCCAGTCCTCGTCGACAGACCGACTTGGTGGGCTAAATTTCGATCGCCGATAGAGTCGGTCTGTCGGCTCCCTGCTACGGGCCGCCTTTGGCAAAGGCCCGTGCTCCTCGTGCAAGAGGGAGCAATCTCCCCCTGCAAGACCCAGACGCTTGGCTCTCACATCAACTATATTCAAGAGCGACAAAGGAGATAAGTCGGGTTCTAATGAGTGTTTTTTTAGGTTCAAGGTACAAAGGAAGGGTCGAACTACCAATAGGGTCTTAAAGCAGCCCCTGGAGATTACCCACACTCTTATGAAAGCCTTGTCAGATATATGTTCTCAGGCACATCATCTATTTCCAAGGGACGAAAAGGTGATCAGTTGGGTTCTCATGAGTGCTTTTTAGGTTCATGGTACAAAAGAAGGGTCGATCTACCACCAGGGTCACAAAACTACCCTTGGTAATTCCTCAACACTCTATGAAGGCCTTATAAAATGTGGGTGTGTAAGCTCCGAAATATTTGAGAATACGGCCTAGTTACATCAAATTGTCTCACGTCATCCTCCTCTCTTTCTCTTCGTCACTAGGCTCATAAAACTACCCATGAGAAAACTAGCACAACCCCTATGAAAGCCTTATCAAATGTGAGTGTGTATTGTGTAGGCCCCGAAATGTTTGAGAATACGGGCCCTTGACCCCTTGGTGCTGCCCTGAGAGCTGGTGCCCCAGTTAAGCAGGGGAGCGTGAGGCAGCATGTGAGACGGTGACTGCCTGACTGGAGCCACCACCAAACCGAAGGGGAGGGGGAGGAGGAGGGGGGAGAGGGAGGGGGTGGCGAGGGAGCGGCCACATCTGCGCCCTGGGCCGAGAAGTGTAAACACTCCTGAGGCACCATGACTGGGAGAGGAGTCGCCCGTTATTCACAAGTTAAGAGGCACACCGCACGTCGTCAAGCCCCGCGACAAGCACAAGGGGCACGTGACGCAGCGCGGAGCAGGTGAACCATGCAGTAAACCCATAATTACAGGTGGAGATCAGAGCAGGAGGAAGCGCAGAGGGCGGGTCGGTGCGCAGGTCGTAGGACAGAGTTCCTAATTACCCTCACGGGGTGGACAGAATAAGGCCGAGAACTCCCCGCGGTCACTTTCCTCCTTGTGTCTGTTGCGCGCATAGGAAGGAGAGTAGAGAGCGAGGGGGTTAATCCCTTATCGGCCTAGGGATTACCCAGCAGGGGTGGATCAAATACAATTGTATTTGTATTTGAATTGTATTTAAATACAATTTTATTGTATTTGTATTTGTATTTGTATTTGTATTTTGACATCCAGAGAAAAAAGTATTTTGTATTTGTATTTGTGTTTTGGCACCCAGAAAAAAAGTATATTGTATTTGTATTTATATATTGGCATCCAGAAAAAAAAGTATTTTGTATTTGTATTTGTATTTTGGCACCCAGAAAAAAAGTATTTTGTATTTGTATTTATATTTCGAGTCAAAACCATTTGAGGAGGATAAATACTGTTAAGAAGATAGAAAAAGAGGTAATGTTAAGTCATGTTAAGGCGGAGGAGGAAACAGATTAAGGTTGAAGGCGAAGGAGGAAAGGATTAACGTCAGATCACGGGGAAAGCGGTTAAGGTGCGTCCACACCAGGAATCTTTGTATGACAACAATGAATCCCAGACGTTTCCCAAGTGTTTCGGTAAACCACTGGCATACATTTGAATACCCTCGGGAAATAATGTTTCCTGTCCACACCTCAGGGTTGTTCTCAGGATGTCGGTGTGTGCGGAGATTGCTACAATGGCCTCTGTGTTTTATTTATTATTGCACTCACTGGAGAGCAAGAAGACAAGAAAACGCGTATGGGTGCGGTCGTTTATAGAAAGTTGAGCATTACAGAATGATTTACTTTTGGCGGAGCCGAGAGTTAATGGAGCAGGGTTAAATTAATTAATAATTTTCTTGGAAGGTCAACCACTGATTTTGAAGAACTATTACGAACGGTGGCTCCCAAAATACAACGAATCGATACCAGGCACAGAAAAGCCATTCCAGCTTCCATCAGCCTGCAGCTAAAATCTGACAGGCAGAGATCCTTTTACGAGCCTCATTAACACCTTCGAAATGTCAAAGCTGAGTTCCCATATAAACTTTCCTGGTGTAGACGGTCCTGAGAACAGTTAGAGCTCATGTTTTCCATGCAGGATGGAAAACATGAGAAACCTTCATGCGCGCTCGTATATGCGGGTGTGTGTGGTGTGTGTGTGTGTGTGTGTGTGTGTGTGTATATATATATATATATATATATATAGATATATATATATATATATATATATATATATATATATATATATATATATATATATATATATATATATATATATATATATGTATATATAGAGAGATAGATAGATAGATAGAGAGAGAGATAGATAGAGAGACACACACACACACACACACACACACACACACACACACACACACACACACACACACACACACACACACACACTTAGCTAGATATTGAGGTATGTGAATGAATGATACTTATAATCCCAATCCTTTTCCCTGTGAGGAGGTGGATATGTCTTATCCCTGCACACCTGAGGAAGGTCACTCTCAGGTCGGTGTCAGGTCTCTCTCTCTCATCCATATATATAAATGAAATTTGACTGGAATATAAAAATAGTTTATACTTTACTATCAAGACTTGAAAATCACACACACACACACACACACACACACACACACACACACACACACACACACACACACACACACACACACACACACACACACACACCACACATATACACACACAGGAACGAGCGCGCGCGCACACACACACACACACACACACACACACACACACACACACACAGATATACGCTAAAGTGCACTTGCTCATGTCGGTAGGGTACCTGCTGGCGCTTACGAGTCCAACACTTGATCAGTCCGTGGTGAATTACACACATAGATTCTCTCTCAATGTTTCTCAATTCTTTCCTGAATGTATCCAAGTTGATTCTCAACTGCTTCCCGAAAAGCCTGGGAAACGTCTGGGATACATTGTTGAAATACAAAGATTCCAGGTGTGGACGCGCCTTAAGGAGAAGATTAAGGTTGAAGGCGGAGGAGGAAAAAAATTAAAGGTGGGGAGTAAGGAGGAAATTAACTTCAGGTCACATGGAGGAGGAGTAGGAGAGGATTTAGGGAGTTACTGAGGGATGGGTGGCTCGGAAGAAGGATCCACCCGCAGAAATGTGTGACGTCAAGGAAATGGGAGGCATAGGGGATGAGATGTGAGTGAAGACGACGAGAGAGACAGTAAACCGATCTACTGCTTTAACTTGGCATATGCACTACAGTCATCTATCAAAAAGAGGTTGCATCCATTTCTTGAGCGGACTGATGTCATTGCAGCAGCTGTCATGGGCCCCAGGTTTAAGCTGGCATGGATGCCATGTAAGAAAATGCAAAAGGAAGAGGTTTCCAAGATTGTGGACCTAATTATTTCCGAGTCAACTCAGTCGACCTTGAAGAAGAAAACATTTCAAGAGAGTGAGCCTTTCGTCTTTTCGGCTGGCATGAGTGCAACACGACCTCGTCGTTTTGCTTACATGCCTCCAGCTGGGCAAATGATGGCAAGTGCATCAACAAATGACACTACAGTGGTGAAGGCAGAACTTGAAACGTACCTAGAAGAAGGTGTTTTGCCTTTTGATGTCAATCCACTGAGGTATTGGCGTGATGCAAAAGCTTCAAAATTTGAAGCACTTTGCCAAGAATATTCTAGGGTGCTGTGCAACAACATGGACGCCCCGGGAAGCATGTCACATCCACGAACATAAAAAAAAAGTCCCCGCAGAGAAATTAAACAGCTGTCGTGATGATAACAGAAAAGAGCAAAGGGCGGAGGCGAGGGGATGAAAGGGATGGAGGAGATGAAGGATGGAGAATGGAAAGGAAAGGGGCTGATGAAGAAGTTTGAAAGAAATATATGTGTAGAGAGCAAGGATGAAAGAAAGGGAGAAATATAATCAAATAAAGAAGAGAGAAATATAGGAACAGACGACTAAAGGGAAGTGGCAGCCCAATACAAATGTTAGTAAACTTTAGTGGGCTGTCCTCGTGAGTCAACACGCTCACTGGTGTTCTCCTCAGCAGGTGTGTGAATGCTATGTACCTGAAAGACGTTAATTGGTGAACCAATTCTTACTATGTAAAATCAATCAATCAGTCAATCAGAGAAAGAAAATATAATTAAAAAGAAAAATTTGAAGTAAGAAAGAAAAGGGAAAGGATGGTGCGCCGGAAGCCGCGGCGAGGATTCCTTATGATGCTTGTGCGCGTCCCCGAGGCCCGTCGGTCCTTCATCCAAGGACCGATAAACGCGGTGACCGGCGCCTTCACGGCATTTATGATTAATTTTATAATCCAGTCTGGTAGTTTTAAGAAGCGAGTTCTTGCATCCGCCCTATTCGAATCGGCGGGGCGGTGGAGCGCCAGCGAGCCCCAGGTCTCCCAGGCGAGCATGGCAGGACTGGAGGGCTCCTGGCAGGGCGCATCGGCGTCCATCGGGACCCCTGACGGAGGTGCCGAGATCTTTCGGCTACAACGCCGGGCAGGTGGGGCTCGTTAGCCGTGGTAGGCAATCTGCCTAGGAGAGCAAACTCCGAACAACAAACCCGGGCAGGTGAGGTTCGTTAGCCGTGGTAGGCAATTCACCTAGGAGAGCAGACTCCGAACAACAAACCCGGGCAGGTGAGGTTCTGTTAGCCGTGGTAGGCAATTCACCTAGGAGAACAAACTCCGAACAATAAACCTGGGCAGGTTGGGCTCGTGAGCCGTCATAGGTAATACACCTAGGAGAGCAACCTGAACAATAAACCTGGGCAGGTTGGGCTCGTGAGCCGTCATAGGTAATACACCTAGGAGAGCAACCCGAACAATAAACCTGGGCAGGTTGGGCTCGTGAGCCGTCATAGTCAATACACCTAGGAGAGCAACCCGAACAATAAACCTGGGCAGGTGGAGCTCGTTAGCGAAAGCAGTTCATCTAGGAGAGCAAACTCCGATTATAAACCGGGCAGGTGAAGGTCGTTAGCGTGAGCAGTTCACCTAGGAGAGCAACCTGATTACAAACCCGGGCAGGTGGAGGTCGTTAGCGAAAGCAATTCATCTAGGAGAGCAACCTGATTACAAACCCGGGCAGGTGGAGGTCGTTAGCGAAAGCAGTTCACCTAGGAGAGCAACCTGATTACAAACCTGGGCAGGTGAGGTTCGTTAGCCGTGGTAGGCAATTCACCTAGGAGAGCAAACTCTGAACAATAAACCTGGGCAGGTTGGGCTCGAGCCGCCATAGGTAATACACCTAGGAGAGCAACCTGAACAATAAACCTGGGCAGGTGGAGCTGTCAGCCGTGGTAGGCAATCTGCCTAGGAGAGCAACCTGAACGATAAACCTGGCAGGTGGAGCTGTCAGCCGTGGTAGGCAGTCTGCCTAGGAGAGCAAACTCCGAACAATAAACTGGGCTTGTGGTGCCTGTTAGATGTCGTAGACAATCCACGTGATGGGAACACCAATGAAAAGGAAAATAAAAAGGAGCACCAGAAAAAGGAAAATATAGTAACAAAACATCAAGAAAAGAAAATGAAAAACACAGATCATCCACCTTCAGGCCCTAACATCTCCAAAATTATGGATGAGTCCTTTCTGGGGAGAAAGAGGCTCATCCAGACCAAAGAACATAAAAAATGGATGATATAGAAAGGAACACCAAAAAAATGGGAAAAAGAGAAAAAAACATCGCAAAAGAAAAGTAACAACAATAACAGAACGTCAAGAAAAGTAACATACAAAGAAACATCATCCACCATTCGGCCCCAAACTAACATCACCAAAATTATGGGTGGGTCTATTCTGGGAGGAAAGAGGCTCACCCAGACCAAAGAACATCAAAGAGGGATGATATAGAAAAGAACACCTAAAAATAGGGGAAAAAAGAGCAAAAAAACATCGCAAAAGAAAAGTAACAGCAATAACAGAACAACATCAAGAAAAGTAACATACAAAGAAACATCATCCACCATTCGGCCCCAAACTAACATCACCAAAATTATGGGTGGGTCTCTTCTGGGAGGAAAGCGGCTCACCCAGACCAATGAACATCAACAAGAGGATGATATGAAATAAAAGAACATCAAAAAAGAAAAACAACAGCAAGAAAACAAAGAAAAAGATAAAGAAAAGAAAAGGAAAAAGAAACAAAAAGAAAAAGAAAAACACCAAAATAAAATAAAACAAAAACAAAAAAATAATCCAAATAAATAAATAAATAAACAAATACAGAATACAGTAAAATTAACGAACTAACTAACTAATTCAAACTGTCTAACTATAAAACTACCTATCTAACTGAGGGTATTATACAAGAGTACTATTGACTACCTATTAACTAACTAACTATCAAATCATCTAACGATCGAACATGTATTTGTCTGACTCTATCTATTTTTCTGCATGGCTATCTATCATTATGTTTATCTATCTATCTTTTTTTTTTAGGAAGCAGCTCAAGGGCAAAAGTAGATAAATAAAAAAAAAATCCGCAAATATAAAAATAAGTTCTATCTCTATATATTTTATTTGTTTATCTTATTTGTTCAACTTATTTATTTGTTTACTTATCTACCTGTCATCAGTCATGGTCAGTTCTACCTACACGTTTTCCTGCCACAATTTTTTTTTCATTGTAGTCCTTAGTTCCGGTCCGACCTTGAGCTGGAAGGTAATGACTCGGGCAGGGAGTCAAGAAGAGGAGGGAGGAGGAGGGGAGGTAGGACAGAGTAACAGGAAGAATTTGGATTATAATGGTTCCCCTCCCCTCTGCATCCAAAAAATAAAACGAAGAAAAGCGTCAAGTAAGAAAAAAAAATAATAAATGGTAGCTAACAATGATAAAGAGTCTGCTAAAAAAATGGAAATCGATGAGGAAAAGACTTGGCAGTTTTCTTTTTTTTTTTTTTCAACATAGAAGACAGAAAGCTCAAGGGCCAACATAAGAGGATACAAAAAAAAAAAAGATCGCTACGTCGCTGCTCCCCAATCTTTATCCTTTTGATTATCTGTGTCTTGGATGTGGCAAAGTAAGAGACTTTGTATAACTACTGATATTTGTACTTTTCCGGGTATACCCTATTCACGGTGCTCAATAATGATGATAACAGTATAGCAGCAAGTAGTACGCAGTAGCTAGCGAGGCGGCACCTTTTAGCACTTCAGTTTCCGTCACAACCTTACGGCACATTTCTTAAGCTTCGTCGAGCGTTTAAAACTCTTTCTCCGCTCCCTATTGTTACGTACTTTACAGAGAGAGAGAGAGAGAGAGAGAGAGAGAGAGAGAGAGAGAGAGAGAGAGAGAGAGAGAGAGAGAGAGAGAGAGAGAGAGAGAGAGAGAGAGAGAGAGAGAGAGAGTGTGTGTCCTGATTAAGTGTGTGTGTGTGTGTGTGTGTGTGTGTGTGTGTGTGTGTGTGTGTGTGTGTGTGTGTGTGTGTGTGTGTGTGTCCTTGAAAAAAACCTGAACCTTTTTTTTTCAGTCAAGTTCAGCTTTAACACAGAGGCGGCCATTTCGATGACTACGCAGAAGACGTTGAAGAAAAAAAAAAATGAACCAAAACAGAATAACTGACGACCAGTTTCAGTGATCACTTGACTCGGGTCTCCAAGCGCTGCAAAACCTTGGCGGGGGGGGGAGAGAGAGAGAGAGAGAGAGAGAGAGAGAGAGAGAGAGAGAGAGAGAGAGAGAGAGAGAGAGAGAGAGAGAGAGAGAGAGAGAGAGTATATGTGTGTTAACCATTGCACTTAGCCATGACACCAAAGGAAGAAAACTGAAGGTAAAGTTAAAGGCGGGTGCATACGCTATTCTTCTTACGCTATCTTCTCACGTAGTTGACTGCTCTTTCGGCCACCTCTTCGGATTCTTTACAGGAGAAGCGAGTAGCGGGCTTTTTTTTATTGTTGTTTCCTTTTTGTGTGCCCTTGTGCTGTCTCCTTTGCTGTAAAAAAAAAAATAGCTGTGTGTGGCTGCGGTAGGTACTCATCTCCGCACCGTTGACCCTTTGAGCTTGTGGTAAGCAAGAACCTGTTAGTTACCGGCACCATCTGAGAGGGTGCTTAGTAAGGCCGGCAATTTTTACACTCCTAAGCGGGCAAAACTCGGCCCGGAAACCTTCAGGGCATTAATGATGATAAAATGCAATTATGATGTGAAGTGTAAACTTGTGAAAATAGTATCTTTATATTTTTTGTATAATTTCAGGAGTATTTTTATTTGTATCTTTGAAATCTGGAATAGGAGTATTTGTATTTTTATTTGTATTTTTAGATTCAGGAATAAAAGTATTTGTATTTGTATTTGTATTTTTAGATTCAGGAATAAAAGTATTTGTATTTGTATTTGTATTTTTAGATTCAGGAATAAAAGTATTTGTATTTGTATTTGTATTTTTGGAATCCCGAACAAAAGTATTTGTATTTGTATTTGTATTTTTGGAGTCCCGAACAAAAGTATTTGTATTTGTATTTGACTTATAAAAAATCAGTATTTGATCCAACCCTGCCTGTAACCATTCTCCTTCTTCTTCAGCCTCGCCTTCACTTACTATCTCTCTTACTCTCCTTTCTTGTAACTCTTTTCCTTGTCCCTCCTTCGGCTCATTATTCACTTTCTATCTTATTTTCCCATTTATCCTTCCACCCTATCCCTCTAACCCTTTTCCTTCTCCCTTCTTCAGCCCCACCTTCACCTTCCTTCCCTCCGTCCGTCAGGTCTCCCGCGGCGTGAGCTATGGGTGAGGTGCCTTGCCCACAAACACACAGGTAATTGCCATTAATACGGGCAATTAGCGGGCCAGGTAGGGGCAAGGCGGCTCCGTATGGTCCGATATGGGGCGAGATTACCTTGATTTTTATGGCGTACGTGGTGGGTGGAGTCGCTTGAGGATTAATTTGTGGGAGATGAGAAGGAGCAGGAGGAGGAGGAGGAGGAGGAGGAGGAGGAGGAGAAGGATAATACAGAAGCAGGATGAGTAATAGTTTGATTATTCGTTTGTACCCCCGACAGACAGACAAATAATTACAGACAATGAGAGAAAGGAACGAAGAAATGGAGGAGGAGGAGGAGGAGGAGGAGGAGGAATAAACACTACTTCCAACTACTCTTAACTACCTGAATGCTTCTTGAAACTACTTTTTGCCGGTGCCTTACTGATGCGGAGGAACGCTTGTGTGTGTGTGTGTGTGTGTGTGTGTGTGTGTGTGTGTGTGTGTGTGTGTGTGTGTGTGTTTGGCGTATAAGTGACCATTACGCAGGGGCGGTGGCTTCCTAGGTCCATTCTCCTCCACCTCCTCCTCCTCCTCGTCCTCCTTCTCCTCCTCCTCCTACTCCTCCTTCTCCTCCTCCTCCTTCTTCCTTCTCGTTTCTCCTCCTCATTTTTCATGCATTCCTTCTTATTTTTTCTTTTTTAAATCTTAGAACATTTTGACTTTTTTTTTATCAACATTTTTATTATTTTCTTTCTTCATATATTTATTTCCGGCTTTGGAAGTTCAACAAATAAATATTCTTTCTTTCTTATTTTTCTATTTCAATGAGACTTCTTATATTCTACGTCTCTCTCTCTCTCTCTCTCTCAGAAGGGCACGCCGCCTCATCTTTGCCTGTCCTTTCCTCCTTCCCCCTTCCCTTCATCCCCTTCCCTTCCTCTCCCTTCATCCCTCCCCTTCCTCGCCTCCCTCTTCCTCTCCCTTACTCGCCGTCCCCCTTCCCTCCTTCCTCGGCGCCCCAGGGGGAGGTGGTGGCCCTGATCCTCTCTCCTGATAGCGGCGTGTGTGCCAGACTCCACCGGGGGAACACACACACACACACACACACACACACACACACACACACACACACACAATAAAAAATCACACTTCCACATTAGTCAAACATACTATAAATAAACACTTAGAACAGTCTAGTAAATGAGGTAAAAAAAACTAAAAAACACGTCTAATACGAGAAGCAACGATCCATCAGGACTTCTTAGACTGACAGACAGAGTACCACATCAACAAGGCCATCACACACACACACACACACACACACACACACACACACACACACACACACACACACACACACACACCAAATCACCAAAATTAATCAGCTTAACGTTCCCAGACAAACAGCGACAGACAGACGGAGAGACACGATTCAATATGCTAAGTGACGGCAGACAAAACGTAAGACTCGCCAACACACGCACGCACAAACACACACACACAGCCAGACGAACAAACAAACAAGCGGACCGTCAATGTTTGTTACCAGATACCGGATTATAGACGAGGAAAAAAATATAAATAAAAACCATCCACCAGAAAGGCCACGTTGACAGACGGACAAATATATAGAAGGAAGAGTAAATAAACGTCTTAACAAATTCAGGAAGACTCGAGATCATGTGCATGTGTGCGTGTGTGCGTGTGTGTGTGTACTTAGCGATGCCGGTCGACGAAAACAAACTAAAGTGGTCTTACAAATGCCGGACAAACAGAATCAACAAACGTGAAATCGAATACTCTTTATGGACGCCGAGGAGGTGAAGAGGAGAGAATTAATGCATTCGAGAGAGCAAAAGAGAGAGAGGGATAAAACGAGAGAAAGAGAGAGGGAAGAGGGAAAGAGGGAGCAGATCTGTAGACTGAGGAATACTACACCAACACAACAGACTGAAATGCTGAGGATAAAAAAAGATAAAACAGTGAGAGAGAAGAAGAGGGAGATAGAGAGGGAGCGTATCTCAAGACTGTGGGATGCTGCAGAAACACAACATACTGAAGGGCCGAAGAGAGATAAATACAAAGAGAGGCAGAGTGGGAGAGGAAGAGGGAGGTCGGGGGAGCAGATCTGTATACTGGGGGGATGATGAACAAAAGAATAGGGCAGAAGAGAGGGAGAGGCAAAATGAGACAGAGGGAGAAGAAGAGAGGAAGGTCGGGAGCGTATGTGTAGACCGAGGAATACTGAACAAATGAAAAGAGCAGACGAGAGGGAGAGATAAAAAGCGAGGTAGAGAGAGAGAGGAAGAGGGAGGTCGGGGGAGAAGATCTGTAGCCTGCGGGATGCTGCCCAAACACAAGAGACTGAAGGGCCGCGCGCACAGATGCATCTCAAATAAATCTCACTCGAGGCTCGGGTTTGGTGTCCTTTCCCGATAACAATACACGATCGGGCTTACGCAAACAAACTGGCCACCGCTGCGATAATATACAGCGAAGTGATCCAGTGGTATTAAGGCCCCACAATGGAAGGTTATACAATTTGCCCGCTATGAAAATAAACAACGAAGTGCTTGAGTTAGTGCTTCTTTGCCCCATTAGGATCCTACGCTACATTTGCAGGTGAAAAATTATCATGAAGTAGAGAGAGGAGGGTAGTTATTTTTTTTTTTTTCGTCTTCATATAGGGAAGTGAGGAAGGTGGGTAGGAGAGGATGAGGACACACACACACACACACACACACACACACACACACACACACACACACACACACACACACACACACACACACACACACACACACTGAAGTCACAGGAGACGAGAAAATGAGAATCAATCCACAAACATTGCCTTCGCCTCCTTCTCCTCTTCCTCCTCCTCCACCTCCGCCTCCGCCTGCTTCTCCTGCCCCTACCCATCTTCCTCCTGCTCTTCTCCTTATCCTACTTATCTTCTACCTCCTCCTCCTCCTATGTCCCTGGAGGCTGTTGACCCCTGAAAAGCTAAGACACGCTGACGAAGGCACAGACGAACCTCCACATCCTTTCCTTCCCTATAAATGTCGACTTTACTTTTATCTCCTACGTATTGCATCATACTCTTTTTCTTTTACTTTCGTAACATTCCACATTGTCTCATTTCTGGGGTCAAGTAACAAAAAAGAATATCAAGGTTTCTCTCTCTCTCTGGGTGTATAGTTTTTTTTCTTCCTCGTTTTCTTTGTTTTCGTGTTAATCGTGTTATTTTAGCGGGTTTTTTCTCCTTTTTTCTCAACGGTGGCAAGAGTTTTCTTTCTTCTTCGTCCGTCTGTCTTGATTGTGTAAATATTTGGGGTAAAGGATCTGGCCATTCAAGTGTGTGTGTGTGTGTGTGTGTGTGTGTGTGTGTGTGTGTGTGTGTTTTGTGACTGATTCGTTGTTATTCGCTTGCCCACGTACCTTCTTTATTCTCTCTCTCAAGGAAACACAATAACATCCTCATTTCTATCAAGCAAAACGTCTCGGAAATCCCCGGGATCACAAAAATCAACTCTAACAAACTACAACAAATATATACTTTTTTTTACATCCTAATCTTAAAAAAAAACTATACACTTAATTCTAGCTCTTCTTCCAGTACGACATCATTTCCTTCTCTTTCTATGTCACCTTTCTCTCTCACTCCAATGTCTTTCTTTTCTCAGATGATCTCCCTCCCTCACAATCTCACGAACCATATAGCCCTCCTGCATGCCGCTAGTCTCATAACAGTCTGGCTTTAGGAGACGAAACGTAAAACTAAACTGATTATAACAAGGCAAGCAAGGGCGGGGACTACGAGAGAACGAGGATGGTGTATTCGATTAAGAGGACGGGAATGCGGGAAGGTGGGTGGAGGGGGTCGGTAAGGCACGTGTGGAGGGGAGCAGAGTGGAACGTATGATACAAGGGAAGGGGGTGAGGGGTGAGGTATGAGGCAGGATAGGGACGAATTTTGGGGGTGAATAAAGGCATGAGGAGGGATAAGGAAGGTTGGGGAGGGAGATTGTGGGATGGAAAGTAGTGGGGTAGGATAGGGAAGAATTTTGAGGGTGCGTATTGGCATGAGGAGGGATAAGGAAGGATGGGGAGGGAGAAGGAGGGATGGAAAGAAGCGGGGAAGGAGGAAGAAGAAGGGTCGGGGAAGGTGAGGAGCAGGGCAGGGACGAGTTTTGGGGTGAGTAAAGGCATGGGAAAGGATGGGGAAGGAAGGGGAGATGGGGAGTAGGAAAGGAGAAGGGGGAGTAGCAGGAGGAGGCGGAGGAGCAGTGAGCAGTAATCAAGACGACATTGTATTCACCGTGACCCTGAGGAAGCGGGGTGCAGATGCTTGGCCAAACTGACTCTTCTCTGGCCGCTGAAAAGACACCCCCGAACACCTGGGACTCTACCTTACCGTGACGACCTATTCACCGCCCCGAAACACCTCCGTCTGATAAAATGAAGTTAGAAATCAAGGTTGTGCGACGATGGGACAAACTGGCAGTCTCTGTGGACTCTGCCAGTGACTCACTCTGACCATCTGGGACACAAGATTAACGTCACGAGCTATTTATTACTCTGAAACGCGTCCTTCTCCTCTATTTACTGCCTTTGAAAGCGTCTAAATACTCTAATAAACCCAGAAATCAGAGCTATATGGAGTTTGCCTTACATTGCGAGTGACTAAATTAACGAGACATTTTTTTTCACTGCCCCCAAACTTTGTCTCAGCTCTCATGAAGCCAAGAAACCAGGGTCTGTTGAGAGGCTTTCAATGCGCTGTGTATGTGTGCGTCAAAGTTTTCCACCGCTAGCCATCTGTACCATCCCCAGGCTTTCTTTCTTCCTCCCCGCTTAGATATGCATGAACTTAGTGTCCTCTCCCTGTCTCCCTCTCTGTCTCCCTTCTCTGGTCCCTCTAATGAAGCCAGAAATCATGGGTTGTTACAAGATTCCTGTTACACCGCTAGCCTTCTGCTCTATCGCCTGTTCTTCCTTCCTTCCTTCCTTCCCCCCGTCGAGATATGCATAAGCTGATTGTCCCTTCCTCTGTCTCACTCTTCCTTCCTCTTGTATGGTAAGGAAGGGGAAGGAGGATAAGGGGCAGGGAAAGGGGGTGAGGGAGGGGTGTATACGGCGGCCTTCTGTATGGTAATGTCGCGGGAGAAAGCGACTTCGAGGAGGGTCAGGAGGTGGTCGTGGGGCGAGGTGAGGGTGAGGGGTTGGTGTAGTTCGACCTTCACAAGTGTCTCGTTCCTTGGTTCAGCGGCCGCCGTTCGGACCGTCGATGGAAAATGGCGGTTGTTTGCTTTTCGTGTGTCCTCCCTTGGCAACATATGCGAGGACGAGAAGGTATTTGCGCGCTATTTGTATGCAAGTTGTTGATTTGGCTACAACGGCAAGGCGGATAAGTAACTAAACAATGTGAATACGTGAAGAAAATCAAGAAAATTCCGCTGCTGTCCTCAAGTAAATAATAGAATGAACACACGCACGGAAAGTTTCAATTTTAAGATATGTAAATTAACTTTGCTTCCCTTGTTACTCAACCTTGTTACTCAACCTTCTCATCTTGACTATGCGGTTCAGTTCTGGTCACCCTACTATAGAATGGATATCAAAATGTTACAATCGGTGCAGAGGAGGATGACTAAGATGATTCAGGGGTTGAGAAACTTGCCATACGAGGAAAGACTCAAACAGTTAAACTTGCATTCTCTAGAAAGGCGAAGGGTGCGTGGAGACATGATCGAGGTTTATAAATGGATGAAGGGCTTTAATAAGGGAGACATTCATAAGGTTTTGTTGGTAAGAGAACCGGGTAGGACACGAAGTAACGGGTTTAAACTGGATAAATTCAGATTCAACAGGGACATAGGCAAAAATTGGTTTACTAATAGGGTGGTGGATGAGTGGAATAGGCTTAGCAGTCATGTGGTGAGTGCCAATACAATTGTCACATTCAAAAATAGACTAGATAAATTCATGGACAGCGATATTAGGTGGGGTTAGATACACGGGAGCTTAGGGTCAAAGGAGCTGCCTCGTACAGGCCTACCGGCCTCTTGCAGACTCCTGCGTTCTTATGTTCTTATGTTCTTATGTTCTTATGTTCTTATCAGTATTGGAACGCGGACCACAGCTGAGAAAGGAGTCCCAATACGCGATCGTGTGCCTGCATATTTACACAGAGACATTAATTTTACATACTGATAACATTTCGAATATTCAAGAAAACAAGCAAAAACAAACTAGAGAGTATAAAGAGTATAGAGTCGGATAGAGATGGAGAAATGAGGATGGAAGGAGAGGGAAGGAGAGGAGAAGATAATAAAAAGGGTATATATGAACCAGCAGATGAAATGAGAAGAGAAAAATGGGTGAATGTGAACCAGTAGATAAAATGAGAAGAGAAAAAAGGGTGAATGTGAACCAGCAGAGGAAATGAGAAGAGAAAAGGATGAATTTGAACGAACAGAGGAAATGAGAAGAGAAAAAGGGTGAATGTGAAACAACAGAGGAAATGAGAAGAGAAAAGTATGAATTTGAACGAACAGAGGAAATGAGAAGAGAAAAGGATGAATGTGAACCACGAGATGAAATGAGAAGAGAAAAATAGGATAAATGTTAGCCAGTAGATGAGACGAGAAGAGAAAAAGTATGAATGTGAACAAACAGAGGAAATGAGAAGAGAAAAAGGATGAATATGAAACAGCAGATGAAATGAGAACACAAAGTAACACAAAGGAAGAACAAACAACAGCAGCCTTGCTGGTTGTGACAAGCTACACTAACTATCTAATCAAAGGTGGAAGATGAAGGACAGCAAAGGCGAAGGCTCCTCCCCACCCCCCATCCCTCCAGCCAAAGCTGGCAGGAAAGGAAATGAACCATGCAGCATGGAAAAACTGCATGGAATTTATGTAGGAAAGAGGAAAGAACTACCATTACTGCTACCACTAACCGGGCGATAAAAGCGGACAAGGACACCAGTATTCGAAAGAACTTAACGTTATTACGACAATGAGTAATATCTTAGTTGCTGGTTGGATTCAAAACACTTGTCTAATCTATTCTTGAAGGCCGTAACTGTTGTACTATCAACGACATCACAAGGTAGAGAGTTCCAAACATTAACAACTCGATTGAAGAAGAAGTGTTTAGCTTCGTGCGACGAGAATCTTTTACCACTTATCTTCAAATTGTGATTTCTTCTTGTTCTATTTGATCGATCAATTGTAAAGTAATCTTCCGCATTAATATCACTGAATCCTTTGAACATTTTAAACACTTCTATTATATCGCCTCGCATTCTTCGTTTTGATAGGCTGAATAAATTTACTTCTTTAAGCCTTTGTTCATATGACAAATTTCTCAACCTAGGAATCATCTTTGTTACTCTTCGTTGGACCCGTTCCAACTTTTCTATGTCTTTTCTGTAGTAGGGAGACCAAAAGTGTACACAGTACTCTAGACGGGGTCGAACCAACGAATTATACAGTTTTAATATTACTTTTTCCGATTTATTATTAAAGACTCGTCCGATGAAGCCAACCAATTTATTTGCAGTTTTAACTACCTCTGAACAATGCTGACCGGGCTTTAAATCGCTTGATATAGTGATTCCAAGATCCTTTTCTTTACTTACTGCAGAAAGTTGTTGGCCATTCATTACGTACCGAACGCGATTGTTATTTTTCCGATGTGCAACAGTTTACATTTCTCAACGTTAAATTTCATTTGCCATTGATTGGCCCAACGTGCAAGTCGATCTATATCTGATTGGAAAGCTTCTTCGTCGAGTATCGCAGTTACTTTACTAGCCATTTTGGTGTCATCAGCAAATTTTGATACTTTGCAAGTGAGCCCATCATCGATATCATTAACATAAATTAAGAAGAGCATGGGGCCAAGCACTGATCCTTGAGGTACGCCGCTTTTGACATCGAGCCAGTTAGATGTAACACCGTTTAGAACTACTCTCTGTTTCCGCTCAGAGAGCCAGTCCGCAGGCCAATTGTGAATGTTACCCGAGATACCGTGCGCCAGTAGTTTGCTGAGCAATCGTTGGTGGGGGACCTTATCAAATGCCTTTTGAAAATCCAGATATATGATATCTACTGATCTGCTTTCATCGAACACCTCAAAAATATAGTGAAAAAAATCAAGTAAGTTAGTCAAACACGAACGTTAAATGAGGAGAAAAGGATGAATATGAAACAGCAGATGAAATGAGAAGAGGAGAAAAGGATGAATATGAAACAGCAGATGAAATGAGAAGAGAAAAAAAGGATGAATATGAAACAGCAGATGAAATGAGAAGAGGAGAAAAGGATAAGTATGAACCAGCAGATTAAATAAGTATAACCAGAGAAGAAGAAATGAAAAACTATAAAACTGACATGCTGAGTAAAGAGGAGAGTATCAAGACACCTTTCCACCCTGAATTGACCTCTCGTTTGACCTCTCGATCTCTTATTCTTTTGCCGGAGCAGCGTTTAGCGAGTTTTTCCTGTTACTGTTTTTATTTTTCGCCCTTAAACTGCCTTCCTTGCTGTATAAACCAACCAACCAAACGAGCAAACTAGCGGGATTTGCTTCACCAGGTGGCGCCAAGACCTCGCTAACACACCTGCTGCGCTTACGGCTTCGCTGCATTCACATATTTTCTAGAGTTCGTAGAGTCAAGTAACGAGGAAAAAATAAAATAGAAATGCGTGAGACTGTAGGCGCGGCACGCACTCACTTAGCGATGCCCCTGACTGCCCACACGCCCTCACCTGCATCGCTAACACACCTGTCTGCCGCCCCATTCTGCCCCCTCCCCTCCTCCATGAGCCTGCCCTGTGCACCTTACCTGGCCACTCGGGCATCCCTGGGCATCTAATTGAGGTGGTGTGTGGACTTTATAGGCCGAAGTGTGGTACTAGTGACGTGGTTGAGGAAGGGGGGAGGGGGGGTGGATAGAGTGGGGGGACGATCGTAGGGACAAAGATATTCTAATGCAGTTGTTTTTTTGTCTCGTGTGTGTGTGTGTGTGTGTGTGTGTGTGTGTGTGTGTGTGTGTGTGTGTGTGTGTGTGTGTGTGTGTGTGTGTGTGTGTAAATGGTAGTGCTTTCATGAATATATATATAACAGATTATCCTCTGACGGGGTGAAGTGAAATATATCTATGGGAAAGTCAAATATATATAAGCTCCAGTCTTTTTATGGAGCTAAGGACGAATTATGGCTGTTTTCATAAGGTTATAATGTTCTCATATTTACACACACACACACACACACACACACACACACACACACACACACACACACACACACACACACACACACATCCATACATTAAAAAAAGGCTCTCTGTAAAATGCTTTATAAATATTAATCCTCAAGCATGACTTAAAAGGTAATGAAATGCCTGTATCCATCACCACCACCACCACCACCACCACCATCACCACCACCACCACCGTACCTCTCTATATACATAAAAAAGGAAAGAAAAAAGAAGAGAGAGAGAGAGAGAGAGAGAGAGAGAGAGAGAGAGAGAGAGAGAGAGAGAGAGAGAGAGAGAGAGAGAGAGAGAGAAGAAAAACAAAACAAAAGAAAAAATATATATAACCGTGTCACAGCAAGTAAGAAAGAGGAAGAGCCAAATAAAGAGACCGACAAATGTGGAAAAGAAAGACAAATTTAAGGAAACAGAAAAAGGGAGGGGGAGAGAGAGAACGAAAATGGTGCGGGAGGAGGAGGAGGAGGGGGAAGAGGAGGAGGGGAGACAGGGTCCACTACAGCCAACACGAGCTCTTCCTGCCCCCCTCGCCCCCTTTGGCCCCCCTCCTACCCCCCCTCCTCCTCTCCCATAACTCACGCCCCGCCCGCTAGGTGTCACCCCACACAACCCGCGCGCAATAGAAAACTGCACTGGCCACTTTATTTATTACAGGTCACATACAGGGGCTCTCTCTCTCTCTCTCTCTCTCTCTCTCTCTCTCTCTCTCTCTCTCTCTCTCTCTCTCTCTCTCTCTTATCAGTATGCTTCGCCAAGACAAATGTGGAGAGGTTTGTTTTATGTTTGTGTTTTAATATCCAGTAATGCAGTGGTTTCCAACCTTTTCGAATTCTCGCCCCCCTTCATTAAATAACAAGTTCCCTGCGCCCCCCCCTCCACTCCCAAAGTCCCAAAGCTGGAGTACTGACGCGTCTGAGACGTGAACCGAACGGGAACCATACGAACGAAGCACTGTTTCTGGTAATCATTGCATGATTACAATATTTATATTTACAGCACGTTTCTCTCTTTATCTTTTATAGTTGTTTAATTCCTTAGTTACTTAGTAGCATTTGAAATAATTTATAATTGTATTTAGAAAAATTACTTAGGAACTAAGTAATTTTTCTACTTTATGAAGTGCTTGCGCCCCCCCTGGCAGCCCTTCGTGCCCCCTTAGGGGGGCGCGCCCCACAGGTTGGAAACCACTGCAGTAATGGTCGTGCGGTGGCCGGCTGGCGGTGTTTGAAAGGGAGGAGGAGGAGGAGGAGGAGGAGGAGGAGGAGGAGGAGGAGGAAAAGGAGGAGGAGGAGGAACTGAGAGCGGCGGTGCATAACTAGAGGGAGAAGAATGAAAAGAGGAATGAAGAATGAGGAGGAGAAAAAGGAATACCGAAATCAAAAGCAAAAGGAGGAGGAAGAGAAGGAGAAGAAGGATGAAGAGGAACAGGAGGTGGTTGTGCATAGCTAAAGGAAGAATAAAAAAGAGAAATGAAGAATGAGGAGTAGAAAGAGGAATACAGAAAGAAAATTAAAAGAAGGAGGAGGAAACAAAGAGGGAAGAGAAGGAGGAAGAGAAACACAGAAAGAAAATTAAAAGAAGGAGGAGGAAGCAAAGAGGGAAGAGAAGGAGGAGGAGGAAGAGGAACACAGAAAGAAAATTAATAGAAGGAGGAGGAAACAAAGAGGGAAGAGAAGGAGGAGGAGGAAGAGGAACACAGAAAGAAAATTAAAAGGAGGAAGAGGAAACAGAGGGGGAAGAGGAGGAGGAGGAGGAGGAGGAGGAAGTATATGAAAAAAAGAGGACCTAAAATTAGAGATGAAGTGAGGTTTCGGCAATTCCAACAAATCCTTAAGAAATATCATTGGAACCTTTTTTTTATCTCCCTCAATACTTATACACTATTCCCATTATTCCTCTTTCAAATTTGTCAATATGTCTTTTCACTCTGTTTCTTCCTTTTCTTTACTCTTTTCTCACTTCTCTTCCTTTCATCCTAAACCCTCAATTTATCCTGTATTTCATCCACCCTTTCCTCACTCAGCTAAATGATTCTTCTCTTTCCTTACTGCCTTCCTTTTCTTTTTATCCTTCCTTCAACCTTTCCTTAACTTATCCTTCTCCTCCTCCTTCCTTTTCTTACTTCTCTATTCTTATTCTTCTTTTTCTTCCCTCTTTGCTTCCTTCGTTTAACTCTCCCTCACTCATTCACAGCCTCTTATCGTTGCTTCACTCCTTCCTTCCTTCCTTTCTTCGTTCCTTCCTTCGTTCCTTCCTTTTTTTTCTTCCTTCCTTCCCTCGTTCCTTCCTTCTTCCATCCGTCCCCTCCTCACTCCCTCTCGTTCTTCTTTCCCTCCTCTCTTACCTTCTCTTCTTCACCCTCCATCAACGCATAACCTTCTTGCTTCCATCCTTCCTTGCTTTATCCCTCCCTCCCTCTCCTCCTCTCCTCCCCAGCATCCCTCGGAGAAGCATCACGTGCCCATAACTCAACCACACCCTCAGCCACTCAACACCCACACTTACCCTCTTCCCCCCATCACCCACCCACCCACCCACCCACTCACACGTAACCTTGAGATGCACGCACGATTCTGAGGAGGAGGAGGAGGAGGAAGAGGAAGGGTGGCTGCGGAGTTAAAGACAGGATAAGGTAGCAATAGTAATAGAAGAGGTGGAGAAAGAAAGATCGACAGAGTAGTAGTAGTAGTAGTAGTAGTAGTAGTGGTAGTGGTAGTGGTGGTGGTAGTAGCAGCAGTAGTAGTAGTAGTAGTAGTAGTAGTAGTAGTAGTAGTAGTAGAAGCAGTTGGTGAGGTCAGGCGTGTACAGGACACCCATTAACACCTGGAAAGAAAAAGGAACAGGTGTGTGACAGAACGCAGCAGAGAGAGATTGACCTGACCAAACTTGACCTAACCTCCCCCCTCCTCCCTCCTTCCCTCCCCTCCACCCTCACCGTGTCTAATCTTACCTCCCTCTCCACTACAAAACAGGGACCTGCTGCCACCATTTGTAGAAGAGAGAAAACAAAAATATATATCTGCGAAGTAAGACAACCTATAATTCAGCTTCTTTATATGTCAGAGGATGTTGGAAATGTCGTAAAATGTGTTTGAAGAAAATAAAATGTTTGCGACGTGCGGTTCTTGATAATATTGGTGGTGATGATGATGATAAGGAGGAGGAGGGGAGGAAGGGGATAGTGGTGGTGCTGGTAGTAGAAGTTGTGGTAGTAGTATAAGTAGTAGTAGTAGTAGTAGTAGTAAAAATAATAGATAGGTAATAAGAAAAAGAAGAAAACAAGAAAGACGAGGAACAGGAAGACGAAGACAAAGAGGAAGCAAAACAACAAGAACAAAAAGAATAAAACGATAAAAACAAAGAAAAAATGCAAAAAACAAACGGAAACAAAAAAAAAACACCCAAAAAAAACAACAACAGAAAATGAGAAGCAGTGAAAAGAAAAAAAGAGGAAAAAATGAAAATCAACACAAACAGCAACAAAAACAAGAGGAAAAGGAGAAGAGGAAGGCTGTGACAAAACATCTGAGAATAGCCATCATCACCCATTCTTCCTCCCTCCCTTCCCTCTCCACCCCCTTCCCACTCCACCCCCTTCCCCATTCTTCCTCCCTTCACCCTACCTCTCCATTGGTTGCTTGGGTGGGTGTGTGGGTGGATGAGGTGGGGATAGGAGAGAAGAAAAAAGGTGGAATGGGTGTCACAGCGGGTGGAGAAGAATGTGGAGGGGTGGAGAGCAGTGGATTTGGCAGCATGAGTGAGAGACCAATAAGATGATGATGTAAAGGTGGAGGGTGGAATGAGGGAAGTGGAAGAAGGAGAAGGAGAAGGAGACGGAAGGGAAGTACAGAGAGGGCTGGAGATGGAGACGTGGAGATGCAGGATATGGATGGAAGTTGTGAAGGAGAGTGAAAGAAGAAAGAATGAAGCAGAGAAGAAGGGAGAACGATGAATGTAGGAGGAACGAATGGATGAAATGAGTTACCAGAAAATATGAAATGAAAAGGATGTTGAACGGACAAGCTGAGTAAACAAAGATATGGAAGAATGGAAGAAAAGAAGATGAGGGAGGAGAGGAACAATAGATAAGAGAGGAGGGAGGAGGGAGAGTAGTGCTGAAAAGGATGTAAAGAGGAGGAGGAGAAGGAGGAGGAGGAGGAGGAGAAGGAGGAGGAGGAGGAGGAGGAGAGACAAGCTAACCAAAACACTCACGCCGACCCTCTCTTCTTCCCCTTGCGTGCAAAGAAAACAACCAAACAGAGGCGAGAAAGCTAAGCAGTTCCATATGCACCATAGAACGCACGAACAAGCAGCGTCACTGTAAAAAAATTCACTTGCTCCACTAACAGAGAAGTGCCGATAAAAAAAATGAACCTACCGCCGCTATAGGCTTTCATATGCAATAATAATAAAAAAAAAAAAAAACAGGATGACCAAAAAAGGAGAACGAGAAGTACTTGATTAAAAAAAGCAGGAAAAAAGGAAAAGTAAAACGAGAAACACTTGATAAGAAAGTAGTCATAAAATAAGTCTCAATATCATTACTATATACTTTTTGACTCTTCGCTCCTTGAAAAAAAAAGAACTGAATATCGAGACAAAAAACACACCAACGAGGAAAAAATATGAAGGGGTTACTAACAAAAAAACAAGACAAGCAGTAATACAAGTAATTAAGTGACATACTCAAGCAAACATAAGCTGACAGGCAGATAAACAAATACACACACACACACACACACACACACACACACACACACACACACACACACACACACACACACACACACACACACACAAAGACCCCCTCTTCCACCTCTCCCTGCCCACCCTCCAACCCCCCACACAAACAAAGTAGCCTTTATGAGACCAATCAACAACAATAGCAAACAGCGAAGAGCAAGACACTGATGCTAAAGGGAGGAGACATTTGCATACCCAACAAAGGGAGGCCACGAGCACGACCACCAATACTTTAAGGCTCGCGTCGCACTCTTTGAACGGCCCATTATCTCCGCGTCGACGTATATTCTCCTGGGATCGATTGGTTTCTTTATCTGCAACACCCGCCCGCCGCTGCAGTACGGAGGTCACGCTCAACGCACCTGGGAATCGTTGCGTAAGTGTATCGTAATGAAGGAGGGTCGAGGTGGACGAGGAAGGGTTCAGGGACTTGCTATTCTACTTCACCGATCGTTTTCCTTATACAAACAGATGGTGTCGCTCATTAATTATGTCATTCTAGTTCCTGACCTCCCTATTTGCTTGCTGAAGCACGCCCGCATCTTCCTCGATAAAGAAATGGAAGATTGCTACGAAAAATGCAAAAAATAGAACTGCAACTAACATCTTTACATATTTTCTAACACCATAACCTACACAACAAAAATTATAAGAGCCAAACACATCCATAATAAAAAAAAAAACGTACTACACTTGCATAATATTACCTCTAACATATCTTCCGAAACATCACCTACAACAAAAAAACAACAACTACAACACCTACTATGTCTACTGCTACCACTTCAAAACACACACTGCCACTACCACTAACCTCACACCCACACACGCTCACTCCCAGCCCCAGAGACGGCTAACTGGAGGTCACCCACGGCCCCGAGAAGGAAGTCTTACCCAAAGGAATTCACGAAGACAGTCAGAAGGCCACGAATCTATCACACGTGTATTGTTCACTTAATCACCCTCGCCTTATCCAGATACCCCTACCCCCCCTCACTCCTTCACCCCTTTCACACACCCTCCTCCCCTCCCTCCCCCTCCTCTCCCATCACCCCTGACCCCTACCTCCTCCTCTTTTCCCTCTCATCCCTCACCAACACATGCCCTTTCTCACATATTCTTGACTCTCTTTGTGTGTGTGTAGACGGATGTGTAGAGAACATATGTGTTTGATTTGTATACGTAAGCACTGGAGAGAGAGAGAGAGAGAGAGAGAGAGAGAGAGAGAGAGAGAGAGAGAGAGAGAGAGAGAGAGAGAGAGAGAGAGAGAGAGAGAGAGAGAGAGAGAGAGAGAGAGAGAGAGAGAGAGAGAGAGAGAGAGAGTCACCTTAGTCATACAACGAACTAAAAAAAACACAGAAATGACGTAATGGAACACTTAGAGACAATACCAAACATTCCACAGCCTCACCCTCGCTGCATCATCACCCTTCACCCTTTTTCACCCTTGCTGCATCATCACCCTTCACCCTGTTCACCTTGCTGTGTCACTCTTCCCTTCCCCTCACTGAGCTCAACCGCCCTTAACTATCATAACACCTTATTTTCACCCTCTCTCCCTATACCCAATACCCACACCCACCTAACAACACCCTACCACACTATCACCCTTATATACCTCTCCTCACCTACTCACCCTCTTTTCCTATGAACTATTTAATACCTGTACTATCTGTCTATCTTATCCATCTAAGTTATCGATACTCTTACAATTTACTATCTTGTACTTCCTCCTCTCTCTCATTTAACTCTTCCCTTTTCTTTCTTTTTATTTACTAACTTTCTACCTCCTCTCTCTCTGTCTCTCACTTCTTTTTTCGCTTCTCCTACGAACTCTCAACTAACTATTTTCGTCTTCCTCTCTTTCACTTCTCCTAATGACTCTTTACTAATTATCTACCTCTCTCACTTCTCTCTTCCTCAATATATCCCATCACTTTTTCTCTCCTCACTCTCCTCCTCCTTATCATCTCCTCATTTATCACTCTCATTCCTATCGCCTCATCATCCTTCAGCCTCTCTTCTTGCCCTGCTTCCCGTCACCACCCCACACCCACCCCCATCCACACCAGACCCCAATCCGATCCACCCCCGACCCTACCCCGATCAAAAGGCCGCAATATGCCCTGCACCGACATCCGTCATCATTACATTATCCTTCACATGCAAATGACTATGCTAATGGCCTTCGAAGGGATCCCGCGGCTGCCTCACACCTCCCCGCCTGCCCACGCCCCGCCCTTCCAATTCCCTGCCGCTGACTGACCACCCACACCACCCACGCTTCCCCCGAGTGTACTGCCGCGCCCTTCGCCATCCTACCACGCCCACCCGCTCCTTGCTCAGCCATCCACAACCCGAACTCTGGTGGTGGGGGATATTTAGTGGGGGAAGGAAGAGAGAAGAAGAATGCGACAGAAAAGAAGGAGGAAAAGGAGTCTAAATAGTAGAAGTAGAAACAAGAGTAGTAGTATCAGCAGGAAGAAGGGGGAAAAGAAGAGGGAAGGAGGAGAAGGAGGAAGAGGATATGCAGCAGAAGAGTGAAAAGGAGAGGAAGGAGGAGGAGGAGGAGGAGGAGGAGGAAGGTGTGTACAAAAACTCTCCTCTGGCTCTCTTCCCCGCCACTTCACTCGTGTCCATAAGGCGAGGGCTTCTTCAGGAGAGGAAAATCGGCCTTGAAAACTCTATTGTACAAGCGACAGGTCAGTACAGGTCAGCGTAGGTCAGAGTAGGTCAGTTGCGCCTGCACAAACAACCTTCCTTCCTCTAGCTATCTGTATTGATGTTAAATGTTCCCTTCCTACAATGTGAAAATACAATAAACAACGCCATCCCTATCTCTGCCTTCCGTCCTAAAGCGGGAAGGAAAATAAGCTCCACGAGGCTTTGTACTTCGTCTTCCTCGTCCTCAGCGTCCTCAGGAATAATTAATGGCGAGCGTTTGTCACCGCGTCTGGTGTTAAGAGGAAGACAGGGAGGAACAGGGAGCGAATACCATGAAGAAGGAATGAAGGAAGGGAGGGAGGGAGGGATGGGAGGGAGAGGAGGGTGAAGGAAAGCGAGTACAGAGAACGAAGACTGTCAGTAAAAGCCTTTAACTTAACTCTGGGGAAAAGATGGTTATTTAAATTTACTTGCTGGAGCACTTAGAAGTTACTTATGGCTAAAAATGTGTGGGAATATGGTACATGTGTGGCAGAAAGGAGGAAAGGGAGGGAGAGGAGGTTGAGGGTGGGCAGGTAGAGAGGTAGAAGACTGTCAGTAAGAGCCTTTAAAGTACTCCGTGGAAAAGATAGTTCATTAAAATTACTTATTGGAGCTGAAAATGTGTGGAAATAAGGTGGAAATGTAGTATGGTGTGTGTGTGAGCGAGTTTGGAGGAGGTTGGTGAGGGGCGGGGGCGGGGAGGGCACACACACACATACACACATACACCCACACCCTTCATTACCTGCGCGCCACCCCGACATCAGAACACATTAGGGAGGTGAGGAGAATCAGTGAGCGAGAGTTGGACACCCTGGCACCCTCCCCTTACCTGACCAAGGCCGCCGACGCTGCCACCTCCTCCCTCCTCCTCCTACCTGGCCCCTCCGTCTTACCTGTGGAACCAAAAGAGAAAATATTAGTTCATGAGGTGACACTGAGAATTAAGGTAGATTTATGATGGTCAGGGGAAAATTGCAGAGTTATGGTGTGTGTGTGTGTGTGTGTGTGTGTGTGTGTGTGTGTGTGTGTGTGTGTGTGTGTGTGTGTGTGTGTGTGTGTGTGTGTGTGAAAGTGTGTGTGTGTGTGTAAAACCTGCCGCGTAACACTTACACACACACACACACATACACACACACACACACACACACACACACACACACACACACACACACACACACACACACACACACACACACACACACACACACACACACACCTGGCTCTTATATCCAAACTTTATGAATAATTATAACAAGAAAAAATAACTTAGCACAGTCACGATTTACATCAAACTTCGAATTTACGGAAAACAAAACAATTTATACGTAATTATGAACAAATATGAACAAAATAGAGTAGAAGAAGCAAATCAGAATGCCATCAAATAGAGAAAGGAAGGAAAAAAGGAAGAAAATGGAAGGTATGAAGGAGAAGAGAAGAAAAAAAATAAAAACAACAATAAAGGAAAAAAAAATAGTTTGGCTTCAAGAATTTAGGTAAAAGGTAGGCCAGAAAACGCCTCCAAAGCCTTACCTTCCTTACCTTAATCTTAATCACCTTGACGGTTCACTTCACCCGTGCAAACAGGACGAACGGAAGGGAGGAAGAAGGGGGGAGGGAGGAGAGAAGGGAGAAGAGGGAGAGAGGAGAAAGAAAGAGGACCTTCATGTAACCAATTTCATCAGTAACAGTCTTATCTTCCTCTTCCTTTTCCTCCTCCTCCTCTTCCTCCTCTTCCCTCTGTCCTCACTATCTACATCCACCCTCTCACTTTCCTGCTTCAGTACCTCTCAAAAACCCTCAAAGACATTCTGATCCCCTTTTAAAATACCCTGAACCCACCCACGACACCCCCAACCCCCTCCCCTCCTGCTCTCCTACACTCCCTCGTTCACCTGTAATCCATACCTGTAGTTCCTACGACCTGTCTGTCTTCCCATCACACCTGGACCCCATCTCTACCTGCCTCCTCCCTCACTATTCCACTACTCTGTACATTCTCTTTCCTTAAACACGTATACTTCATATCTACCTGTCCCCTTGTTCACCTTTACCTGACTCTTCCTTCCCTCTATCTCCTTACATGTTTGCTTTCCTACATTGAATCTCTACCTCATACATCTACGTCTTTTCTTACATCCTTCTCCTCCACCCCACACTTACCTCTCCCTCTCATCCTCTATACCTCCATTATATACCTCCCTCCCTCTTCCTTTTCCTTACATTCTTCCTTTACTCCCTTGCATCTCTACCTTACATACCTACATCCAACCTTACATCCTTCTTCTCTAGCCCACATCTACCTCTCCCTCTCCCTCACACTATATACTCACCTTCCTCTCCCTCCCTCTCTCTCGTCTTGTCCCCTAAACTATTGACGTGTGTGACAGACAGGCCGACAAACGGACGCATAGACAAGATCAGTCCCTCGCTGCGGTGAATGCGGGGCGCAGCGAGGAACCCGCCCTTTATGGCTCCACCAATGACCACCGGCGCCTCGAGACGGAAGATTGAGGCAGATAAGAAGGGTAGGGTGTGTGTGGTGGGTGCATGGAGGGTGGGTGCGCGGCGAAGGTACGAGCAAGCAGATGAGATAGAAGCAGAGACGAGGAGGAAAATTAGAAGAGGGAAAATAAATGGAAGACTGCTTTCGTACTGTATTGTTGAATGGTGTGTTTTTGAGGGTGTGTTGTGTGTGTGTGTGTGTGTGTGTGTGTGTGTGTGTGTGTGTGTGTGTGTGTGTGTGTGTGTGTGTGTGTGTGTGTGTGTGTGTGTGTGTGTTGTGTAGTGTGTTGGTATGCGTTTGTGTTGAGAGTACATAGTAATTACATGTTTTTAGCATGTAAGAAGATATTACCCACACAATTCATTATAGCGAACAGCATAAACAGACAGACAAGATAGACAAACAGGCAAAAAGATAGACAACATGGCAGGATAAACGAACGACACGAATATTAGATTATAACACACACACACACACACACACACACACACACACACACACACACACACACACACACACAGACACGCAGTTATCAAGCGAAGCATCTTCCTTTCTTGCGTGTCAGCGGTGGTGGTGGTGGTGGTGGAGGGGGGGTGGGGATGAGGTGGCGGTGGTGTGGTGATGGTGGTGGTGGTTGGCACACACGTTTTATTGGGGTTGTATTGGAGATGTGCTTGGGGGCTGAACGCAGGTAAAGGGAGGTGAGGTGATGGAGGTATCGGTAAGGTAAAGTATGGTAAGGTGAAGTAAGGTAAGGTAAGGTAAGGTTAGGTTAGGTAAGGTAAGGTAAGGTAAGGTAAGGTGAGGTGAGGTAAGGTAAGGTAAGGTAAGGTTAGGTCAGGCAAGGTAAGGTAAGGTAAAATAAGGTAAGGTAAGGTAAGGTGAGGTGAGGTAAGGTGAGGTGAGGTATAATACTACGATGGTAAAGCAAGAAGGAAGGGAGAGAGACGAAGGAAACCGATGGGGAACTAAGGAAAAAAGGAATGAATGATGATTTAAACACAAGAAAAAAATAATGTAAACAGAGAATAAAAAATACGCGAAGAAAAAGATGCAAGAATTAAAGAAAAAGACAAGTGAAGAAAACGCTGTAAGAAATGAAGAAAAAACATGTGGAAAGAGAGAGAGAAAGAGAGATGATGTGAAGACTCAAAGAGATGAAGAGTGTGTAATGTGTATATTATAATGTACATGTGTATGTATGACTGTACGTGTGGCGACACCCGGTCGGTGTCGCACAACAGGATGTCTAACAACACGTCGTGCTTTTGGCCGTGGGAAGCTGTGATGAACTGACACTAGGATCAGCAAATGATGACTTTCATCAACAGTCATCAACCGGAAGCCCCACCCTTCCGGACGAACTACAAGCAAATAAAACAGGCGAACAACGCAGAGAAGAGGAGAGAAGACGGGTGACGGGCAGCCCGGCAGGCGAGCGGTGCTCTGCCGCCCCGCGCCCTGCAGCGGTGTGGCTGTCTCTGATTTCGTGCGTCTCGCTCACGTAAACTGTAAACCTTATGTAGTACAACTGTTAATATAGTTAAAATACATTTGGTATTTGTATCAACCTGAGAGAGAGAGCTAAAGTGAACTAAAGTGAACTTATAACGGCTACCGCTCGGCCACACATCACTTAACTAAAAGGCTATTGTGTTATCTCACCTTACTACAATCAACTGGAGAACGCAGGCAACGGTACACCGGACCTCACGTGAGATAACAGTTCGCGCCTTAAAATTATTAAATATTAACACATAACACAAACCACTTAAAGTTGGTAACAAGAAAGGCTAACAAAAATGGTGAACAGCGGTTTACGGACCTCTCCGAAGTGTTCTATAGGTGTTATCTCTAATATAACATAACATAAAATGCATGGTGGCTGGTGGCCGCCTCGTTGTTAACCACGTAAAAAAAAAAAAAGTAACGCTCAAAAGTTATTAACTTAAATGATGTGCAGCGTGGTTACGAACTACTCCGAATTGTTATATCTTTCTCTCAAACGTAGTTTCAGTGACAGTGTGTGGGCAGTGAACGGTATCGGACACAGCAAGCAAACGCTGACATCAGCGCGCGGCTTTTCCTGCCCCAGTGAGTCGAGTCAGCACACAGCCGCACCCGAGAGCACACCCCGCCCCGCCCCGCACCTCCACACAGCCCGCGCGCCCCGCCTCGTACCTCCACACAACCAAGTTTCCTTGGAGGTGTCCAGGCATTTGTTTCTTCCTACGACACAACTCGTCGTAGGTGCGCACTTATCTTCGCCAGGCAACTCGGACCTTTGAGGGTGACTGGTGGGCGTATATTGTCTGCCCGCCGCCCCTCCCACCACCGCTACCAGACGGGGGACGGCAGACCCTGCCACCCCTGCAGCCCTGCCCTTGCCACCGGCGAGGCGAAGGACGCGAGCGTGCTGAGTAGTGGGGCATCGAGTTGCTGTCTTCGAGGTTTTTAACACATTATAGCTGACACTCATTGATACGGTTTCAGTAATTACACCACTTGTAACATTATTTCAGGTGAATTACTATTATTATGTTCACGTGTTTAGGCGTGTGGGGCCGTATCTAATCTATTAGATTTTTCAGCTGTTGATTTTTCTGGCGTGTGGATGTTTAATATTTTTCTTGAGTAACATGGTTACGCATTTTATGTATAATCATTCATTTTCTTTTCTCCTTTGTTTTGTGTGTTTTATTGCACAGTGGAGAAGTTATGTCTTGCTGAGCCTCACTCATTATTCTTTTTCCTCTTTTATTATGCATTTTAAAAGCATAGGGGAGGAGTGAGCATATACTTAGCGGTGAATGATTATTACTTTACTTATTTTTGCAGCAATATTTTTTTTCTTTTACCATTTTACTCCTCATTTTACTAGTAACTCTTTTTAATGGCAGAGAAACCTGACCAGAGGACTATGAGGGGTGGGTAGAGATAAAGAACAGTGCCGTCAAGGATAACGGCAACTGTTCTCATGGAGGGGCGGAGAGGGCAAGGGCGGGGCGCGAGCTACTACAGGAGAAGAGGAAAAAGAAGAGAAGGAAAAAGACGATCAGGAGAAGGAGGAAAAGGAAACAGAAGGCCAGAGGGAAGAGAAGAAGAAAGACAACCAGAGAGAAAAGAAGAAGAGGGATAAAGAGAAAGAAGACCAGGAAGCGAAGTAAGAAGAAGAAAGACGACCAGAGAGAAGAAAAGGGAGAAAGAGAAAGAAGACCAGGAGGAGAAGTAAGAGGAAGAAAGACGACCAGGAGGATGAGAAAGAGGAGGAGGAGGAAGAGAAGTCAGAACAGGAGTACGAAAAGGGGAGGAGTCACTATAACCCATCACGGCCAAAACGCTTGTCCGCCTGCTTGCTACCCGCCCTCGTAAGTCACCCGCGGCTGCCCGGTACACATAAGCATCACCTTGGTCGCCCCGCTGACGTATTGTTCGGCGGGACTCGCTTCTGCTGTAATGACTCCCTTCAGGCCCTCTTCCTCCTCTTCTTCCTCCTCCTCCTTATCGCCCTCCAGTTAGCCCGCCTTCACCGCCGCCCCGCCCCTAAAAACCGCAAAACCACGCCCTTTGAAACCGCCTCCACCACCCACTTTGTTGATACCGCGTCCTCTCTCTCTCTTGACTCGCGTTCTTTCTGTTTTCTTTTATTTCCCTCTGAGGATTGCTAATGAACTAAAAATTTATTCCTACATTGCTTTTTTTTCACTAGTCCTTCTTTTCAAATTACGTCATGTAGCTTTTTTTCCTTCTCTTCCGTTTCTCCTCTTATTCCTCGTCCTTCTTCTATCGCTCTGAAGATTAGTAGTAAACTGAAAACATATTCCTATCCTACTCTTTCATTATTTCTTCTTCGTTTTCTATTACACTATCATCTGTAGCTCATCATTTTATTCTCTCTTTCTCCTCTTCCCCTCCTCCTCGGAAATCCTAACGCCAAGCTCTTCCCAGTAATTCCAGAGTAAGGAAGTGAACGCAATATCCCCTGCTAGCTGTGACCGAGTGAAGAGTATCAGGCAGTGGGCACTTGGCATACCTGTGGCTGCATATAAGGGCCAGAAACACCTCCACGTGTCCCGCCGCGCCGCCAGGCAAAACTGCAGGTAGCGAGGAAGAAACAGAAGCCCATAAGACCGCTGACAACAATAATTGGCGACTGCGAGGGGACGGATTAGCATAGAGAGGCCCTTGTGTGTTTGTGTGTGTATGTGGTGGGGGGGGGAAGACTGTGTATGTGTGTATGTGTGTGTGGCGGGGGTGGGGTGGAGGGGGGGGCTGTGTATGTATATGTGTTTGGAGGAGGTGGCGGTGAGAGAAGAATGAGGGAGCGTTTGGAAAGGAGAGGAAAAAAAAGAAAAGGAATAATAAGAAAGGGGAGAGATCTTGACTAACCTTAGATGTGGAGGTTTTTAAGGAATGCACTGATTTGCCTATATCTCCATTTCTCTCTATTTATATATGTGTTTTTGTTCGTTTTCTTTTGCTTTGATTTCCATACCAATTTTTTTCTTTCATTTCCTTCAATTTTCTTCTACTCCTTTTTTTATTTCATCTCATATCTATAACTAATCGCTTCCTTTGTTATGAGCTCCTCCTCTTGTTTGCTCTCCTTTTATTTTCCTTTCCAAACGCTCCATCACTGTTCTCTCATTACATACCTACTAATTACTCTTCTTTACTCTTCCTCTTACAACCCCCCCCCACACACACACACACCTGTTTAGTCACTCAGGTGTACTCTTCTCCTCTCATTACACACCTCCATATCCCTTTCTTTACCCTCTCAGCACACATACCCACAAAGTCCCATTTGCTCGTCACCTCAACTGCCAACTCATTCTCACCCCCTTTCTTTACACCTTATTCTCCTCCCTCTCCCTCTCACTAACGATACAGTAACTCAGGCCGTTCCTCAACTCTCCACCTCACTAACGATTCACACACACGTTTTTCTCATCCTTTCACCAACGAACTCATCCTTTCGTCCTCCTACTTTCCTCATCCTACAACTTCTCATCTCTTCCCCAGCCCAACGAAAGTCAACACACACCTTACCCCTTAACACCTCCCCCCTCACCCTCCTCTCTTACTTACACCCATGCACTCATCCTTTTCTTCACCCTCCAGTCCACAACTCATCTCTCCCCCCAACCCAAGCCAACACACACGCAAATTCTTCACACCCAACCCCTCACCCTCTTCTCCTACCCACACCCACCACCGGCTTCCGCTACCTAAACACGTGGAGAGGAAGGAGCTACCTGACGTGCGCCACTGCCAACACGGACACCCAAAGCCGCTGGTAACCTGAGACTCTCCCGAAGGCCTCCTGAACGACGCCTTGGCCTCCTCCTCCTCACACGCTGCGTCCCGGCCCGAAGTGACAAGTGGTAGAAAATGCACCTGACGGCCACTTGATAGCCCCGGCGTACCTGTATGGGCCGAGTCAATGGTCCTTGATCTACTATAAATGAAGGTCTCTGGGAAGGGTACACAGCGGAGGGTCAGGTAAGGTTCGCCTGCCAGATGCATGGACATGGTGCTGTGTTTACTGTGTTGGCTATCGGGTTACCTTCGCTTAATGCTGCCCCTTCTTCCACCCCCTCTCTCCCTCGCACTCTCTGGCTTTCTCTCCCCCCCTGATGAGCGCCGAGAGGAGTGAGTGGTAAGGAGAGGAGCGAGTGGTAAGGTAAGATAAGGTAAAGTGAGAGGTGTGGCACTTAGTAAGGAACAGGCGTGGGATGAGGCTGCGAGGGTGTGAGAGCACGGGAGGGAAAGGTGAGGAGCATTGCCTTCAGGAACTATAAGAAGAAAATAAATTAGTGGATGAAAAGTCCCTAACGAATAAATGAGAGAAAAAAGTTCTTCCTCTGCATAAAAGTAAAAAAATAGAGTAAATAAAAGTAAAAGGTAAATTACAGAATGAAGAGTCCTCAACTAAAAAATACACCTACAACAATTACAAACGAAAGGAAGGAATGTTAGGAATGATAAACCAATTAACTTTCCAGATGGACTTAATTATTGACTTCACCAGCGACTCGTAAAGCAATTAACTAAGGCAATATACTAAATGATGACCTTTATCTTTAAAAATATAAAAAGAACATCAATTATCCACTTAATATAATATTTTTTTCAGCTTGGAAGGCAAAAAAGTAAGTAAATGAGACAGAGGTGGTGGCTGAACGGATAGCGAGACGGCCCCACGTTCAGGAGGACGCGAGTTCAATCCCCGACCGGTGCCACCAAGCTGGGATTTTTCAGTCGCCGCCGAGTGGCTTAAAAAAACTACCAACATGCTGTCCAGAAGACCACCTATCAACCCGGACTCTAGATTCTAGGATTAAAGATGAGCTCCGGGAGGGCAGCATGAGCCAATGCAAGATGGCGCCACTATATACACTCGCCTGCGCCAGAACGGGCTGGGCCGACCATCAGGCCCCACCGGGAAGAAGCCTTGGACCGACCACAGGATCCACCGGGAAGAAGCCTACCGGCGCAACAGGCCAAGACGTAAAAAAAAAAAATAAATAAATAAAAAAATAAAAAAATAGATAGATAGATAGATATAGATAAATAGAGAGATAGAGAGAGGAAGAGAGAGACAGAGAAACCACAGCCATAAAACACCAATTAATACATCTCTAAAATTAACAAACCAAACACGACACACACACACCTGCCCCCCCCCCCCCCTCTCCCACTGTCCCTTACCTGTCCAGCGCACACCTGGGCTACCGTGGAGGCTTCTCGTTTCGGCGCTAACGAGGGAGACACCTGTGGCGGGAAGGTGCTAATTGCAGACTGCCAATTACCTTTGCTCAAATTTAAAGTCTTTGAACCTTAGCATTTAAACCTAACTGCGCCTAAGACCGGTTTGCTTTAGGAGAGAAAAAAAAGGATGATAAATGAGGATGTAGAGAAAGCAATTAACTAGAATATAAGACACACACACACACACACACACACACACACACATTAATGGGCTTGATCCTTCATAATCGTTCATGTTCTTATCAACATCGTTTGGAGTTTGGTCTTCCTCCTCTATTTTCTCCCCTTCCCCTCCTTCATCTCCATCTTTATATTATCAACTATGCTCTCTCTCTCTCTCTCTCTCTCTCTTACCCTACCTTCCCTTACCATTTCTCTCTCCACTATTCACTGTCTTATCTCCCTTATCCCACAACACCTCTTTCCACCCCCTTCCCATATTTCATTACCCTATACGCCCCTATCTTCCTCCCCTTCCTGCCCATCTCACACCCCATCAACTCCTCCCATCCTGACCACCCATCTCTGTCCCTCCTTACCCTTCCCTCTCTTATACCATATCCCTAAGGTTACCCTCTGTAGCATCTCCTGTTTCTCCAATCATACCCTATTTTGTTATGCGTTTCTTCTTCTTCACTAGTCTTTTTCTATGCCATATTCTTGTTTATCCTTTACTTTTCATTTTTTCTTTTTCTGCAGCATGTCCCTCCCTCCTCTCCATTCCTCTCCCTATTTTAATACTTTTCTCCTGTTTTTCAATCTTTCCCTCCTTCTCAAGTATAATGCATTTCTTTTTCACTGGTCTTTCTTCCTATTCTATTTTTTTGGTTATTTCTTCCTCTCTTCTGCTACAATATTCCCTTCTTTTCCCTCTCCCCTTTCCTCATTGTTTCCTTCTCATGTGTACACTTTCCCTCCTTCCTTTTCTTTTACTACTCTTCTCTTTTTGCTGTTTTCCTCTTTTTTCCTTCTATTTCCCTTGTTTATTAATTTCAGTCTCCCCACGTTCTATTTTCTTCATCAAGGACTAAGGTGACGGAGATGAGCACCGGGACCACGCGCAGCTATAGCGTATGCCCTCTCCTTACTTTCTATTCCTAAAGCACCTCCACAGTCTCTTTCCCCTCACTCCACCTTCCTTTACCCACCCTCCTCTTCTCCCTCTCCACCACCACCAGGCAATACCTCTAGCGGCTTCCCTCTCAACCTCAGCTTCTTCGTTAGTCCCTCGCCTCCCCTGGCAGTCACGAAGCGTCCATAAAACAGTTGAACTTGACATAATCAGATCCACCGTGCCCGCCCTGACCAGCGCCACGAGGAAAACAGGAGGAGGAGGAGGAGGAGGGAGGAGGAAGGAGAAGGTAAAAAGAGAAAGGGAGGATAGAAAAGGTGAGAGAAATAGTACATATGAGAGTAGTTGAAATGAAGAAAATAGTGTTTGTGAATGTGGAAATGAAAAATGTATTGGTGTGTGTGTGTGTGTGTGTGTGTGTGTGTGTGTGTGTGTGTGTGTGTGTGTGTGTGTGTGTGTGTGTGTGTGTGTGTGTGTGTAAGTAAGTAAGTAAGTAATGTTTATTGCCATAATATACACACATTGATATATACATATATATATATAATTATAATTCTGGCAACGAATCTAGCCTGTCAAGCCGAAGCTTCCCGACAGACTGTATATTTATTTCATTGTACTATTATTATCTTTCTAAAGGTTGCAGATAGCTCCCAACCATAAAGCTAAATACAAATATACAATAAATAACAACATTAACTATAATACCAGATGAAGTTATAATAGTTATATCTAAAATGTTAACTATAATAACAACTACAACAGCATCAACAATAATAATAATAATAACAATAATAATAATAATAATAATAATAATAACAATAATAATAATAATAATAATAATAATAATAATAATAAAAATAATCTGGACAAGAGTACTATGCAATTCACTGATTAGATTTAATAATGTAAATTTGTGTTCATGTTTCAGGAATAAATTATAATTTTAACCGTGATTGTTTTGGATTGCAAATAAGTGTGCTTTTACTGACTTTTTAAATAGAGAGAAATTATTACTATTAAGGAGATTTTTTATTTCTACTGGCAAAGAATTCCAAACTTGAGGTCCTGAGCATAAAATACTATTTCTGAAAAGAACTGTCCTGAACTGTGGAGATAAGATTTATATTGTTCCTGCGCGTATTATGCACTGTATTAATGACTTGAAAAGGATGAGTTCCATGCATCAGTGCGAGGTTTTTATAAATAAATAATAGTAGAAAATAACAATGAATGTTTTTAAAATTAAGAAATCTATGTGTGGAAAATACGTTATGTGTGGAATCAAACTTGTTCATGTAAAACATACACCTAAATATCTTATTTTGAGAAACCTGAAGATTTTTAAGAAAGGAAGGCCACGTACACGCCCACACAGATACACAATAAATGAGATGCGGGTAACAAAGTGTATAATAAATACTGATAAGTGCTTCTTGTGTAAGGCTATTTCTTATTCGATACAGAATGCCACATATCCTAGATAGTTTATTTGCAACAGAATTAATTTGGTATTTCCAATTGATATTTTGATCTATGACAACGCCCAAAAACTTAGTATAAGAAACTCGTTCAAGTACTTTTCCTTCAAGTGTTATAGGTGGCATGTTAGTAGTGACTGATCGGTTTTGAAAGATAATGTATTTTGTTTTAGTGATATTTAACCTTAACTTATTATGTTTAAGCCACATATTAATTGAATTGAGCTCATTATTAATGTTTATATGCAAACTATTTATATTTTTATCATCTAATAGTAAATTAGTGTCGTCAGCATAAATGGTATACTTAAATTTATTACTAGCATTGACAATATCATTAATATAGATGAGAAAAAGTATAGGTCCTAGGATAGATCCTTGCGGTACACCCATTTTGATAGGCTTGAAAGAAGAATATTTAGAATTACAGTAAACAGCTTGAAATCGATTTGTTAAATAATTTTTGAATAATTCTAAAGGAACTCCCCGAATCCCAAAATTACTAATTTTACTTAAAAGAATTTTATGACAAAACGAATCAAAAGCCTTAGAAAGATCTAAAAAAATTCCAACTAAATAATGTTTCTTTTCCAGATATTTATACACATTATTGGTAAACTGAAATATGGCCGACTCAGTAGAGCGCCCTGGTCTAAAACCATGCTGACAATTCGAAAATAAATTATTTTTCTCAATGAAATTTACAAGACGAGTGCATATCACTTTTTCAAAGACTTTACTGAACACAGGAAGAACTGATATAGGTCTGTAGTTATTGACATCATCTCTATTATCTGACTTAAATAATGGAATAATTTTAGCTTTCTTAAGTTCGTCCGGAAAAACTCCTTTCTTTAATGTGAGGTTAACTATATGTGTTAATGGCAAGGAAATTATGCTGGCAGTTTGTCTTACGACCAAGGGAGAAATTTCATCAAAACCAGATGATGTACCTTTTAATGTCTTAAGAAAGTTTTCAATTTCTATCTGTGTAGCTGGTGATAAGTATACCGAGTAATTAGGTGAGTTGTGTAAATATGTCATATATTAATCCACTACTATATCATGATCTAGCCCCCCAGCCTTCAAAAAATGGTCATTAAATGTTTCAGAAATGTCAGTACAATGTGGCTTTAATTCAATAACTGTATGTTTAGCACCTGTGCATCTACCAAGAATAGTATTAATGGATCTCCAGTGTTGTTTTGGATTACCTTGGCTATTAAGTAACTGCTCTTGGTTATACTTCTTCTTGGCTAATTTTAAAAGTGACGTTAATTTATTTCTATATATTCTATAAGGCTCCTTAAACGTTAAAGGCCATTTATGAGCTAGATTTTCAAGTCGATGTTTTTCTCTAATACTATTCTTAAGAGCTAGAGTAATGTGTGGACTACGTTCCTTTTTAAAACTAAATTTAATTTTTCTTTCCGGAAAACACTTATCAAAACATGATTTAAATTTACTGTAAAATAAGTTGTAGGCCTCATTAGCACATATACAATTTAATGTGTCACTCCAATTAGTTTGTGAGAGACTATTACTAAATTTTTCAAGGGAGTCCTGATTAAATATTCTTTTAGTTACGTAAGTGGGAGAAGGATGACGATATTTATCACATTTAAATACAGAGATTACTGGGTAGTGGTCACTGATATCTGTCTTTAATATATAATTGGCAGTATTACTTTCAATCTGAGATGACCAAACATGATCAATTAACGTGGATGAAGTTGAAGTTACTCGAGTAGGCAAGGTGGTTAGAGGAAATAAAGAATAGCTGTACATTATATTAATTAAATCCTGCACATTGTCATTATTACATTGTAACAAATCTATGTTTAAGTCTCCAAACACAAAAACCTCCTTGTAATTTTTATCTTTAATTAGGGATAAGATTTCATTAAGTGAATTGTGAAAATTATTTATACTGCTTTGAGGTGGTCTGTAAATACAAAGAAATAAATAGGTATTAGCATTACATATTGCTTCGATTCCCAAACATTCCATAAAAGGTTCCAATTTAGAAAATTCATTGATCACAGAAGATTTGTACTTACTAGAGATATAAATGGCCACTCCCCCACCAAACCTGTTTCTGTTATTAGTGAACATTTCATATTCCGGTAGTCTGTACAGTGGAGAAATATCTACATCTAAGCGGGTTTCTGTTAATCCTATGACATCAAATTTAGTTTGGCACGAAAGGACAGTGTCTACAAAGTATTGGAAATTCGATGAGATGGATCTAATATTCAGTGTTAATAAATACAATTCACTATTATTAGTAGAAAAAGGAAAGCTATCCAGATAAATATATTCAGATTTAGAAAAATTTAAATTTCTTGCTCTTAAATAAAACTGAGTTACATCAAGATCGTTATTATAATTTCTATCTTCTACACTAAGTGGATGGAAAGCATGTAGGTCTTGATTTTGTGTATTATTGACATTAAAACAATGCAACAAATCTTCATTGTTAATAGAGGCAAAAGGGAAAATATAATCTATTGGTGGAGGCATATTATCGTTAGTAGTAGTAGTGGAAGTAGTAGTAGTAGTAGTAGTGGAAGTAGTAGTAGTAGTAGTAGTAGTAGTAGTAGTAGTAGTAGTAATAGTAGTAGTAGTAGTAGTAGTAGTAGTAGTAGTAGTAGTAGTAGCAATAGTAGTAGTAGTAGTAGTAGTAGTAGTAGTAGTAGTGGTGGTGGTATATTGAAGCGGTTATAGTGATAGTAGTAGTAGTAGTAGTAGTAGTAGTAGAAATAGTAGTAGTAGTAATAGTGGTAATAGTTGTAGTTGCTGTAGTAGTAGCAGGAGAAGAGGTATAGAAGTAGTAGTAGTAGTAGTAGTAGTAGTAGTAGTAGTAGTAGTAGTAGTAGTAGTAGTAGTAGTAGTAGTATTTGTTGTTGTTGTAACCATAAAAATAGTAGTAGTAGTAGTAGTAGTAGTAGTAGTAGTAGTAGTAGTAGTAGTGGTGGTGGTAGACGTAATAGCAGTAGTAGCAGTAGTAGTAGTAGTAGTAGTAGTAGTAGCAGATAGTAGTAGTAATAGTAGTTAGTAGTAGTAGTAGTAGTAGTAGTAGTAGTAGTAGTAGTATATGTAGTAGTAGTAGTAGTAGAATCATTGATTGGAATTGGAATTGTGAGTTATTATGCACTAAATTACTTAACGTTGTGAGTCTATTTCTTGGTGCCGCTTCGCAGGATTTTCTTGATTTCCTTGCGTTGGGGGGACGAAGCAGCAGGTGGGGCCGAGGACAGCCGCGAGCCACCAGGTCGGTGCACGGGGAGGGGAGAGCGAGTGTTGTCCACACCACCCCACGCCCCAGCCGCCTCGACACGGACGACACCACCATCACCATCAGCATCACCAGCACCATCAGGAGCGCCAGCAGCACCAACAGCACCAGCAGCAGCGTCAGCACCATCAGCAGCATCACCAGCACCAGCAACAGCAGTCACTGGCACCTGGCCGCCACGCAAGCCCCAGCCTCCAGCTTCAGCCGCGCGCCCGGCCCGCACGTCCAGTCCAGTAGCACTTCCAAACGTCTTGTCCCGAATGATCAGTTTGGTGTGTCGGAAGAAAGCTACTTTTCCTTCAGCCCTTGCCTGCTTGAGCAAGGGCATCTGAGCATTCTTGATTGCTAGAGAAGCTGCAGACAAATCTTCATTCAGGTATATGTTAGTACCCTTCAGGTGTCTTCCTCGTCTGATTGCTGCGTCTCGATCCCCATACCGAGCGAAGCGCGCCACAACGGGGCGGGGCCTGGCATCTCGGCGTTGACCAACCCTGTGCGCGCGCTCCAATATAATTCCTGGTATCTGCAGTTTTGATTCCAGGAGAGATGTCACAGCCGCTGCAGTTTGCTCCCAGGTTTCATCTCCTCTCTCCTCCAGTCCACTAATTCTCAAGTTCTTCCTGCGGCTGTAGTCTTCTTGATAAGTGACTTTTTCTTCTAGTTCTTTAATTTTAAGATGAGATGATTGAAGTTGCTGGTTAAGTGTGTCTATTTTGCTTCTGTCTTCCTTTTTTCTCCTTTTCGTGTTCTTTGGCATTAGATTTAAGGTCGTCGACTTCCCTCTGAGTAAATTCCAGGCTAGTTGTTAGTTCTGCCACTTTCTTATCCAACTTGGTAACTTGGTCGTTTAGCTGCCTGACGACCACATCTAGTGCAGACTTGTACGCTCGCTCCTGGGCCTCCAACAGCAGCTTGAAGGTCGACGAGTCCATGTTTGAGCAAACTAGCCGCTGTGACGTTGTGCTGACGCTGGTAGTGACGTCACACTAGCTCCATTGCGCATGCGCAATGGCGGGAATCCCGGCCAGGAGGGGGCCTTGGACTCAGTAGCTTGATTTTGCATAGCAAAAAACGACAGAGTCCAAAAGCACTGTGCTACCAAGTAGCCCTAGCTAGTAAACGGCAACCTTAGGCAACTTGCAGTGCTAGTCCTGGTGCGGTAGAAGCCCTGAGTCTCTGGAAGTCTTGCAAAATACGAGGAGCTCCAACTAAGTGTCTGTGTAAACAATGGCGCCGTGGTGTGTGAGTGTGTGTGTGTGTGCGTGTTTGAATAAGAGGAAGGCAGAGGCGGAGGAGGAGGGGGGAGGGCATATGTGTGTGTGTGTGTGTGTGTGTGTGTGTGTGTGTGTGTGTGTGTGTGTGTATGTGTGTGTCTGCCTCCCCTCCCCCTCACTCAACAACGAAGCCCGAAGAATCTGTCGCTGATTGGCCCTCTGGCGGCAGCATGGTTAGGTTGCTTTCATAACAAACCGACGCTGACGAAAGCTAATGGTGCATCCCAGAGCTGTATACCCCCTTCCCCTCTACGCCCAGCCTCAACACCATGCCCCCCTGTCTCCCCCTTCTCCCCTTCCCTCCACTCTTCCCTTCACCCCTCCAGAAAAGGTCATATATGGAATGCAAGGAAAGGGACTGACAGACGGTTTGGGGGATGAGGTTTTGGTTGATAGGATCTCTCTCTCTCTCTCTCTCTCTCTCTCTCTCTCTCTCTCTCTCTCTCTCTCTCTCTCTCTCTCTCTCTCTCTCTCTCTCTCTCTCTCTCTCTCTCTCTCTCTCTCTCTCTCTCTCTTCCTTTCCTTCTCATCTCCCTCAGCCATTGCATTCTCCTCCATCCTCGCCTCCAGATCTCCTCCTCCTCCTCCTCCTCCTCGCCTTCGCCAGTTCTCACATCGTTTATTATTCCTGCTCCGAGTGTCTGCCACAAGCACTAGTAAGGGAGGGGATGTGGGGGGGGGCGAGGGGGGAGAAGGGGAGCGGGAAGGAGGGAAAGACTAACACTAACAACATAATGACGCGATCAACAAACAGCGGCAGCCGACAGCGATACACTCCTCCCCGCCTTGGCATAACGCGGGGTATAAAAAAGAAAGGCATATAATATTACTGTATTTCTTTTCTTTTTCATTTTATTTGGTGCTGCGTGAAGGATTTTCAGTGATGTTTTGACGTGGTTTTTTATTGAGAGAGGAAAGGAGGTGCTGAGTGAGGAGGTGTTGATAATGTGTGTGTGTGTGTGTGTGTGTG
>NW_026112349.1:0-20000 GCF_024679095.1 Eriocheir sinensis | reverse complement strand
CCCTTTCTCCTTTCCTCCCTTCCTTCTCCTCCTCTCTCCAATCCTCCATTATCATACAAGTCAGCCTTTCCTTTTTACTTTCTCTTATAATCTGTCTCATTTTCTTTAGTTTTGTCATATTTTTCTCCTGTTGAATTTTTTTTCTTCTTATATTTTAGTTTCTCTCTCTCTCTCTCTCTCTCTCTCTCTCTCTCTCTCTCTCTCTCTCTCTCTCTCTCTCTCTCTCTCTCTCTCTCTCTCTCTCTCTCTCTCTCTCTCTCTCTCTCTCTCTCTCTCTCTCTCTCTCTCTCTCTCTCTCTCTCTCTCTCTAAACAGCAGCCACGCATCTTCAATATAAAGTAAATAAAGTTAACATCACTGCTGTAAGCCATTAATCATACATGCACTTATATATTCTCTCTCTCTCTCTCTCTCTCTCTCTCTCTCTCTCTCTCTCTCTCTCTCTCTCTCTCTCTCTCTCTCTCTCTCTCTCTCTCTCTCTCTCTCTCTCTCTCTCTCTCTCTCTCTCTCTCTCTCTCTCTCTCTCTCTCACACACACACACACACACACACACACAAAGCGGAGGCGATGGCCGAGTGGTTAGCGTGCGACGGTGTTGAGCCCGATGACTTAGCATGGATTAGGTTCGAGTCCCCACAGAAACACACGCTGATTCTTCAAGTCTTCGCCGAGTGGCTGAAGATTACCCACATGCTGTCCGGATCATCAATCAACCTTAACTTCAGCGATAAAGAAATAAATTAAGGGAAAAGACGATAGGAGGTGAAAGATGGAGAAACTAATAATGAAGAAGGCAAGCAAAAGAAGAAAACCTGAAGAAAAAGAGATAAAGGAAGGAATTAAAGGCAAGGACGTTAGGAGGTGAAAAATGTTGAGCAAAAAAAAAAAAAAATCATGATATATAGAAGGTCTGCATCAGTTTCTTTCCCCACTTCCTAGAAGCAACCCCAACCACCTCACCTCACCCCTTTCATCCCTACACGGCCCTACCAGCCCATCCCCCCCCAATAACCTTTCCCATCCCATCTCATCCCGTCCCGTCCCGTCTCGTCCCTTCGTTGCCCGCGTCCTCCTCAAGATGGCGTGTGGCAGCGGGCAATTAGAGAGCAAATATATTCATCAGCATTGCCTGACCGCCTTTACCTGTGCTCACGTCGCCCTTTGTTCGGCGGGGACAGGTGTAAATTGGCTGCGTTTCATTAATAACAACAGCTAAAAAGAACTCTTGGGTTTCATTAATTGAGAACGAGGAGAAACAGATTTTAGTAGTGGTTTTAGTACCTTGAGATCGCCTTCCCTCCCCCCTTCCCTTTCCTTCGCCTTCCCTCCCCCCTTCCCTTTCCTTCGCCTTACCTCCCCCCTTCCCTTTCCTTCGCCTTCCCTCCCCCCTTCCCTTTCCTTCGCCTTCCCTCCCCCCTTCCCTTTCCTTCGCCTTACCTCCCCCCTTCCCTTTCCTTCGCCTTCCCTCCCCCCTTCCCTTTCCTTCGCCTTCCCTCCCCCCTTCCCTCTCCTTCGCCTTACCTCCCCCTTTCCATTTCCTTCTCCTTACCTCCCTCTTCCGTTTCCTTCTCCGTATCCCCCCCCCCTTCCCTTTCCTTCTCCTTGCCTAATCCCCTTCCCTTTCATTTTCCTTACCTCCTCCTTCCCTTTCCTCCTCCTTACCTCCTCCCTTCCCTTTCCTTCTCCTTACCCTCCCCCTTCTCACCTCGCGTCACCAACCCCTCAGCTCTAACCCATAGCACAGAAGCACCAATGGGAATAAAAAGAGAAGGAGAAAGAGAGAAGGAGGGAGAGAGAGAAGTAAGTCGAAGGTTCGTGGGTCCGCGGAGGCCACCAAACCGACCTCTTTTTACTCGAAGGATTTGCAGGATAAACAAATACCTCAAGGAGTCTGCGGCCAAGAATATACAACTAGCAATACTAATAATAGGAACCCACAAAAAAAGGTCCTCCATCAATACCGTCGCGAGCATGAGGCGAGTAAGTCTGACAAATGCAAGTTGAACGTTTATAATCGAACCTACGTTTGTGGATTTCAATGGGACAGTAAGTAACGAATAGGGAACGTTATAGCCATGCACTTCGCTACTTCGTTGAAAATCGTGGAGCGTGAGAACGGAATAAAAGAGAAAACATAAACAAACTGATGAAATAGACACGACAATAAGTTCACAAAGGATTTAGACAGGATGAAAACTCTTAAACAGAGGACGTTATAACAATGCCCTTCGCTACTTCGTTCTAAATCGTGAAGGTCGAGAACGGAATTAAAGGGAATACCCAAACAAACTTATCAAATAGACTCAACTTGTAATCCCTAATTGGACACGACAACAACTTCACAATGGATTTAGACAGGATCAAAAGGTCTTAAATAGGAGACTTTATAACAATACCTTTTGCTACCTCTTTGTGAGTCGTGGAACTCGGGAGCAAAATAAAACGAAAACAAAAACATTCTTATCAAATAGACTCAAGTGGTAATCCCTAATTCGACACGACAGTTAGTTCACAAAGGGCTCAGACAGGATCCAAAGCTCTTAAATTAAATAGACAAAAGAATATATTATATAAAAACAAGGAGAAAAAGCACGCACATCATATATATTTAACGCCAGTCCGCAGTCGGCACAAAGTTAAAGACACAAAAGATTCAGACATGATTCAGAACTCTTTTAACAGACGGACACAATGCGAAGAAAAAATACATGTAACAAACCAGACCACCAAGAAGGGAAGGACATGACAGCTACAAACCAAAATATATTCAAGTGACAGTTTATATTCAGCACAACTTTAGGTTTACAATAGGTTTAGACAAGGCTTCAAACTTATCGATTAAGTGGACCAAAGCACTGACCTAAGGCAAAAAATACAAGTCTGTCAAGAAAGAAAGAGAAGAGGAAAGAAAGAAAGAAAGAAAGAAAGGGCACTAAACATATAAGCCAAATTTACAAAACGGCTTACATAACAACAGAAAAAAACTTCGATTTAAAACCAGCTAACAAAAAATATCAGCCAAAGAAGACTAACGCTAAAGAAACACACTAAAGAAACGCAAACTCAAGACCTATTCAACTAACTAACCAACAGAAAAGAAAACATCAACACAAAACATTACATTAACAAAAAAAACTTAAGACCATAAAAGACGATCCCCAAACTCCCTAATTAATAAACGGACCAAGGAACACACACACACACACACACACACACACACACACACACACACACACACACACACACACACACACACACACACGAAGAAAAAAAAGTAACAAAACAACAACAAAAAAGCCGACCCATCAGGAACCCTTTTTGCGCCCCACTTCACCTGAGCCGTCACGAGGCATCATACCTGGCCGGCACACCTTCCCCGCGACAGGTGAAATCTCCAGGTAATTAGTCTTTTCTTACCGGCGCCTCGGGGGGTGCGTGGCTTATTTGTTCAAAGGGGAGCGTGTCGGCGAGGGTGCTGGAGGTGAAGGGAGAGTTGAAGGGAAGGGGGCTTAAGTGATGGGGTAGGGAGGGACGAAAGAGACAGGTACGGTGGGTAAGGTGGGATGGGATGGGTAGACAAGGGAAGGAAAGGGAAGGGAAGGGAAGAGATGGGATGAGAGGGAAATGGGATGGAAGGAAAGGAAAGTAAGGGAAAAAAAGGGGATGGCATGACATGGGTTTAAAAGGGAAAGGAAGGGGAGGAAAGGGAAGGAATTAGTGGTATGGTATAGGATTTAAAAGAAAGGAAGGAAGGGAGAGAGAGGGAAGAATGAAGGATTGATAAAAGAAGGAAAGAACGATGCAACGGTATGATTATGCTTTATTTTTATTTTTAACAATTGAATTTCACTTAACGTTACCTTCCCTTCATTATTCGGGTATAATATATGTTTGCACAGCTTCTCCTTCAGCTTCACACACACTTCTCTTCTGGTTCACGTACTATAATAATGAGAAGTATGTTTAAGCGATGAAAAAACTAACCTAACCTAACCTAACCTAACCTAACCTAACCTAACCTAGCAACTCCTCACCACATACTTTAATTTTTTTCTCCGTTATATGTATACTACCCTCTCACTCTTTCCCCCTCACTCTCACCCCCCAAAATTATTACTATCGGGTTCCTAAAAGACGGAAAATACACGTTGTAATCACTATCATCCACAACCATAGCGGAAAATGACGGAGATTGAGGCCGCTTAGAAACAACCACGCCTTAATGATGCTTATTTGGGAGATGAATTCCCTGAAGAGGAGGAGGAGGAGGAGGAGGAGGAGGAGGAGGAGACTGAAGGAGGAAAAGGAGGAGGAGGAGGAGGAGGAGGAGGAGAAAGATGAAGAAGGGAAAGAAAAGGAGGTACAGAAAAAAAAAAAAAGGATGAGAGGAGGACCGTATAGGTAACTAGGGTGAAAGGTAAATAGCAAGGTAAGTAGGTAGGTAAGTAGGTAGACAGGTAGGTATATGTATGGTCAGTGAGGGTGGACAGGGGGCGTGGATGAAAGCCGCTTACTGGATGCTGCCGAGTGATATGATCTGTCTGGATGGCCACCTACTGCTCGCTGACCTATTCTCCCTCTCTTCTATTCCTCCTCTTCTTCCCACTGGTCCCCTTTTTACCTCCCTTTAACCCAGTCTATGATTCCCTATTCACATCTTATTTACACATTTGTCTCCTTGTGCCATTAAAAAGTAGTACGTCTCACATCAGTATAGATCATTTCTCTTATCGATTATGTCGCTCAGATGATCCTTGAGCTCTCCTTTCCTAGGCTACTCCCTTGAAATCAACTCCAGCAATATCAGTCAGCCAGACCCCGTCCCATACAAGCCTTCTATGGACTACTTTTACGGGTTAATGGCTGCATCGGGCATATTAAGGCCATGAAGTAGATATGCTAAGAAATAAAAAAAAAGTAATTGGAAGGGATGTATATTAGATCCAACGAAGGGGAAAAGTAATTAAGAAGCTGCCGTTGGTTTCTGAGTTGGTAATAAACAGGATCTCTTCGTAAGGGTTTGGAATTCGTGAATCTCTTCGTTTTCTACCAAATAAAACATTGCTAAACTTTCCTCTTCTTCTGACCCGTTACAGCAATTCCATCTCACCCCCACAACATCTTCCCTTCCCTTCCCTTCATTCAACCCAGCATCCACTTCCTCACCCCTTCATACACAACATTGCTATCTCTTCCTTCTGTCTCATCCCCCATCACCATCCATCCATCTCACGGCTACAGCATCTTCCCAACCCTTCCCTCCTTTCAACCTCCCATTCCTCCCCTCCTTACATAGCACTCCAAGCCTCCCTTAAATACTGCCTAATCATCATCCATACACCCCCAAGTATAAGCCCTGCCCTTAATCCTCCTCTCCTCCCCCTTTACGCGTGCCACCCTCTTTCCCTTCCTCCCTCCCTCGCCGCCCTCCTGTACACACTTCCCGTTTGAGAGGTTACTGTGTTCTTTTCTCAGACAGTAAGACCTCTTCTACTTGTCTCTCTCTCGTTTCTTAGAGTCACGTTTCTCATCTCCCTTTTCCTATTCCTCCTCCTCCTCCTCCTCTTATCTTTCTTTCTTGTGATTCTTGAAGGTGTGCAAGGTAGAGGTTAGAGCAATTAAATCGGGCACACAGGATGAAAAACTGGACGAGGTAAATATGGAAAAGGGAAGGAAGATAAGAAGTAAATAGTTAAGTCATATAACATCTCTCTCTCTGTCTGGTCCTCTCCTACCTTCCTCTCCTTCTCCCTCTACTTCTTCCTCTCTTTCTACCTCTTCCTCTCCTTCTTGCTTCCTCCCTCTCTTCCCACACTTCAGTTCCCAGCCTGTGTTCCCCTCCCCCTTTCCTCCTCACAACAGCCGCCCTCTCCTCACCCCTTCCTCCCCATCCCAATCCTCGCCCTTTCCTCCCCATCCATGTCATCTCCTCTTCCTCCCTATCCTTCCCCTTCCTTAAGCAGCCTCCTCATCCTCACCCCTTCCTTCCCATCGTCGCCCCTGCCTCCCCATCCCTCATCCCTATCTGCGTCACCCATCGGCCTAATCCACTCCCTTATCTGCAGCTCGCCGCGCCCTCCAGCAGGCGGCGCGGCGGTAAGAATCCCTTAGAGAGCACGTGGCTATATTTTTCCCTATCCCTCAACTATGAAAGATGACGATGGGTGAGCTATCAGGAGAGGAGGAGGAGGAGGAGGAGGAGGAGATAGCATCGGAAGGGGGGTGTGAGGATGGAGGGAGTTTTGATAGCTAATAATTACCTGTGATAAAGACGCCATCAAACACCTTTCTTCCTCCTCCTCCTCCTCCTCCTCCTCCCTCAGTATCTCCTCTTGAAAGCGATGCCCATAAAAGTAGCATTATTTAATTTTTTACTTCAGAAAGACGAATGCAAGCTAACAAAGGGGAAAAACATTGTCATACGTCACCTAAATAGATATAAAAGAATTAACTGAAGTCTGGAGGGAGATGAGTGGAGAAGGGGGTGAAGATGGAGGGAGAGAAGGTGGAGGAGAGGGAAATGGAGGGAGACGAGTGTAGGAGAGATAAGGGAAGAGAGGAAAGCGAGTGGGGGAAAGAAAGGGGAGGGAGTGGGGAAGAGAAAAGCGGGGAGGGGAGGTAAAGGGAGGGAGGTAAATGGGAGAGAAAACAGAAGGGAGAAATTAAGGGTGGAAGGGAGGGAGAGAAGAAAGGAGGGAGACTGGGGAAGGAAGGAAGGAAACTAAGGAGAGAGAGGGAGGAAGGAGGTAAGGGAAGAGAGGGAACGAGTGTGAGAAGATGAAAAAAAGTGAAGAAAATAAAAATAAAATATAGAAGTAGTAAAACAAATGCTAAAGATGAAGAAAGGAGGGGGAAGAGAAGGAGAACCAGTAAAGAAAAAAAGAGAAAAGAGAAAACAAGGCGAAGAGGAAGAGGAAGAGGAAGAGGAAGAGGAGGAGGAGGAGGAAGAGGAAGAGGAGGAGGAGGAGGAGGAGGAGTACAAAGGAGTACAAAGGAAAAGCAAACAGCAACAGACCTCTTGGTCCTAACTATATTCTGTCCAAATTATTTTGGCCAATTTGCGCCAAGAGGCCCCTCCCCCATTCTGGCTAAGCTCCGCCCCCCGTTCACCTGATTGGCTGTTGATGACATCATGCATTGTATCAAAGACACGTAAAAATACATATGATTGAGATAGTCTACCTAGATTAATAATTAAAATATATTCGCAATTTAATTGAATGACGGCTCTCTACTTTAACAATCAATGACATCACCTAAGAAACAAAGTACAATATTAATACTGCCAGTTTTCAAGGGAGAATGGGCCCTTCAAACGCAATGTGCAGCAGCAGGAGGAGGAGGAGGAGGAGGAGGAGGTATAATTGGAGAATCGTCACTTAGTATAGAGGGCGTGGCAAGGCTTTCACCGTTTGCATCTGAGAAGGAAATTAACGATCCGTATTTCACTGCCCCTTCCTTCCCTCCCTCCATCCTTCCTTCCTTCCTTCCTTCCATCCTTCCTTCCCTCCTTCCTTCCTTCCATCACTTCTTTTTCTCTTCCTTCCTTCCTTTCTCCTTCCTTTTCTTCTTCCTTCTCTCTCTCTCTCTCTCTCTCTCTCTCTCTCTCTCTCTCTCCTCTCTCTCTCTCTCTCTCTCTCTCTCTCTCCTCTCTCTCTCTCTCTCTCTCTCTCTCTCTCTCTCTCTCTCTCTCTCTCTCTCTCTCTCTCTCTCTCTCTCTCTCTCTCTCTCTTTTCATCTCACTCCTATTACCCCCTTCCTTCATTCCCTCCCTTCCTTTCCTCTCCTTTCCTTTAATATATATGTTAAGAACGCATGAAGGACAAAGGAGGTACAAATAACACATCCAGTAACATATCAAAGAAGTAACTATTAATAAAACAAGAAGCAGGACTGAAGAAGCCCAAATATACATAGAAGATAAAAAAAAAGGAATGAGGAAGACGAGTATGTAACGAGAAAATTAAAAACCTGTCTCAAAAACAAGCCAATACTAAAACGTCTTCATTGATATACAGGAGAGAGGACAAAACAGAGGCTGGCCGGCCAGGTGGAGAACACACACACATACACACACACGCACAGACTCAGGATACGGAAAAAAGGGAGTTATTTTCTCTCTTTTAAACTATTCTTCTCTTAACTAATTCCCCCTTCCTCCCTTTCCCTCCTCCTCCTCCTCCTCCTTCTCCTCCTCCTCCTTCTCTTCCTCGTTTTCCAATCACTCTTGTCCCGTATTAATTCTCCACCTTCCATCTTTTTCTCCTTTTTCTTGTCTTTTGTTTACCTCTTCTCCTCCTCATCCTCCTCCTCTTTCCACACCCTCCCTTTTTCCCTCTTTCCTTCCTCCTCCTCCTCCTCCCCTACTCCTTCTTGCTCGACAAACTAACTTAACGTCACAGTAAGGACCCTCAAAGCACCCTCCCCCCCTTTTCCTCCCTCTCCCTTCTCCCCTTCTCTCTCCCTTCCTCTCCCTCAATCACCACATACTTGCTCTCCTCGCACACTTAATGAACAAAAACGAATCTCCATGTTTCAAATGTTTCAAATGTTTCATATTCATGAGCTCTCCTCCTCCTCCTCCTCCTCCTTCTCCTCCTCCTCCTCCTCCTCTTTATCCTATCCATCCTTCTCTTACAAACTTACCAACACAACTCCTTCCTTTTGTTTCACCCCTCCTCTTCTTCCCTTCTTCCATCTCTTCCTCTGTCTTCCCCTCTTCCTCCTCCTCCTCCTCCTCCTCCTCTACCCGGTCTCCTCGAAATCCTTAAGTCGATAAAAGGATCCCACGACCACTGAACTGCAGGACTTTGGCGCCAGTGTCCTTCGTCTCCTCCTCTTCCTCCTCTCTTCTCTTCAACTTCGTCTTCCTTAATTTTCTTTCCTCCTCTTTATCATCATCATCATCATCCTTATCATCTTTTTTTCTTCTTCCCCTCGTCTCCCTCTAGTCCCTTTTTTTCTTGTTGTTTCTCCTTCTCGTTTGTCTTTCTTTCTTTTTTAGTATTTTTTGGGGGGGAACTTTTAAGAGAGAAACACTTAAAATGCACGTTAGAAATACAGTCTACACGTTTTAAAAATGAAAAAAATAAAAACTCAACAGCAACGAAACCACACTAAAGACGAAACCAATAAGAAACCACAACGCTATCTCTTCCCCCTCGCCCCCCTTCGCCCCCCCACTTCTTCCCCCATCCCCCTTCACTTCAACATACCTCAAACTGAAAACAATCATGAACTCAACTCCCAAACCAACACAGCCACAACCAAACCTACCAACCAAGCAACCAGTCTGTCATCCATAAACATCACCCACCACCACCACCACCACAACCACCAGCAGAATCAGCCACCGAGGGAGCCATCATGAAAACCAAAGTATATGAGCGAAAAATTCCAGATGATCGCGGAACAAAAACTGGCAGCGGCGGGAGCGAGGGAGCGAGGAAGCGGCCACATCAGAGGGACGGACGGGTTACTACTGCTGGTGGTGGTGCTGGCTGACGCTCTCTCTATAGACGAGAGAGAGAGAGAGACCTGAGAGAGAGAGAGAGAGAGAGAGAGAGAGAGAGAGAGAGAGAGAGAGAGAGAGAGAGAGAGAGAGAGAGAGAGAGAGAGAGAGAGAGAGAGAGAGAGAGAGAGAGAGAGAGAGAGAGAGAGAGAGAGAGAGAGAGAGAGAGAGAGAGAGAGAGAGAGAGAGAGAGAGAGAGAGAGAGAGAGAGAAGGGGTGGAAGTGTTGCAGGAATGTAGGGAAAAGGAAAAAAATGGGAAGAACGAAAAAAAAACATCGGGAGTTCTCCATTTCCCCCTTTTCCCTAACATCCTTCTTCTAAATACCCTCTTCTTCATCCTCCTCCTAAATCCCCTAACCCACTCCACACTCCCTTCTCCTCCACCTCACCATCCCACCTCATCTCCCTCCCTCCGCCCCAGCATCCATTCTCCGCTACACTTGTCGATGATTAGATAACAACGCCGATGAGCTGATGTTACGTTACGTGGTGAAGCGGCGGCGATCTCAGGATGCAAATGGGCCCTCAATATTTCACGGCAGATTTGGTTACAATGGCTGCCGGCGCGGATGGGCAAAGGGTGGCGATGGGGTGTAAGAATGGGCGCTGGAGGGGCGAACGAGGATGATGCAGAGGAGGAGGAGAAGGAGGACGAGGGGATTAAAGAGTGGGAGAATGTAGAGGAGAGAAAAGGATGTGAAAGCGAAAACGTATGGAAAAGAGTAGCCGTAGGGGGAAAGTAAGAAAAACAAGGATGTGGAAGAAAAGGAGGAAGAAGGATTAAATTTTTAGGAAGAAGAGGATGTGAAAGGGAACAGATGGAATAAAAGATGCAACAGTAGGAGTAAGCAAAATAGGAGATTAAGGAAAGTGAGGCTGTGGAAGAAAAGAAGAAAGATAGATTGGGCAGTAAGAAAAATGGAAGAGTAGGAAAAAAGAAGGATGTGAAAGCGAAAAATGAAATGAGAGAGAAAGTTGGAGGAGGAGAAAAAAAAGAGGGTGAAAAAGAGAACTGGGGATTAAGAGTGAATAGAGCGAAAAAAAGGATGCAAAAAGGATAACATACAGAAGTGAAAAAGAGAAAATAGAGAAACAGGAGAAGACCTAAAGGATTGAGAAGAAGCAGGAGAGAAGAAATGCGGGAGGGAGAGGAGGAAAAAAGCGTAAAACGCAAAATGGAAAAGAGGGAGTGAAAGGGATGGAATACTCTATGAAGAAAGACCTAAAAATGGATGCTGGATGAGAGAGAAGATGCTCAGTGAAAGTCAAAGGGTTGAGTGGTGATGGATGGGAGTCTGGAGGGAAAGGAAAGGGAAGGATTGAGGTGAAGGATGTGTTAGGGGGGAGTGAGAGGGGGGTAGGGGGGGAGTCCTTCAGAGGGGAGTGAGTATGAAAACTTTAGGTCACGAATATAATTAAATCTCTCTCTCTCTCTCTCTCTCTCTCTCTCTCTCTCTCTCTCTCTCTCTCTCTCTCTCTCTCTCTCTCTCTCTCTCTCTCTCTCTCTCTCTCTCTCTCTCTCTCTCTCGACGTCGTGGGCGGTTTAAGTACCTCAAATATCTTCCGCCCTTTCTCTCCTCCTCTTCCTCCTCCGCCTCCTCCTCCTCCTCCTCCTCCTCCTCCTCCTCTTCTCGTTACCACATGCAGCGAACACATCAAGAGATCGTTTAATCCCTTCAGAAAATAAATGTTAGCAATGTATGATATTTTTCCGGTTGCTCTCCTCTCTATCTTTTCTCATTTTCCCTTTTCTTTATCTCCTCTTCTCTTCCTTTCCTTTCACGACCTCTTGTGTTGCTTTCTCTTCACTTCCTCTCCTCTTCCTTTTAAAAACTTCTTCTCTTCCTTTTTTTCCTTTTACTTCCTCTTCTTTCTAATCCTTTCTCTCTTCACGAGCCCTTCTGTTCCCTTCTCTTCACTTTCTCCTTTGTTTTCTTTTCTTTACTTCCTCTTTTCGTCCTTTCTCTTTACTTTCCTCTTCATGTCTTCCTATTTTTTGCCATTTTCCAGTTGGCTGAATATCATTACCCTCCAGCATGAAACGTCTTTTTACAGGAGGAAGAAAAAGAAGAAAAAGAGGAATAGGATGATGATGATGAGGATTTCAAAGTCCGCATTATACCTTTGTCAATCGTCCATGCAATACTCCATCAAATAAATCACTAATATATTTTTCCTACAGATTCTCCTTTTGATTCACTTAACCATATCTATCTTTTATTTTCTATCACGTTATTTCCAGGTAAAAAAAAAACATCTACTGGTGATCTATGTTGAACTATCTCGCCGATCGCATTTTTTAGCATCATTACAAAACTACGTACCAACAACAAAAAAAGGAATATAAAGCGTAATATCATAACCATTACATGCAAATAGTTTACAGAGACGAGCAAGCACAACCATTACCCGTCAAATTACCAGGCGATTACCTGTCATTAGGGGACCAGGTACGGGGAGATAGATGCATTATTATCATCATCAGCTTCATACAGGTAACATACAGGTCACATACGTACACATCTTGCCGTCGCCCGCTGAGTTAATAGGACGAAGAAAAATTAAATAAAAAAGGGAAAGTCGTGCCTCCAAATAGGTCCCTTAAATCAACAAGCGAGACAAGCAGTAATGAAATGTGTATAAAAGGTAAAGAGAGAGTAAGGGAGAAGGAGAGGAGCAGGAGGAGGAGGAGGAGGAGGAGGAGGAGGAGGAGGAGGAGGGAGGTGGGAGGGAGACTGGATAGGAAAGCAAAGAAGTGGTGGCAGTATGGAAGGAGGGAATAGGAGGAGGAAAGGGAGAGAAGAAAGGAAGGAGGAGAGGAGATAAGGGAGAGTATGGATAAAGAGGAAACAGAGGGCTAAGAGAAAACAAGATGGAGGAAAAAAATGGAAGAATGGAAGACAGGGAAGGATAGGGAGAAAACAAGAAAGATGGAAACTGAAAAAGAGGAGGGAAGGGGCAGAGTCAGGGAGATAAGGTGGAAGGATGGGAAGGAAAAAAGGGGAAGAGAAGGGGAGGAATAAAGAAGATGGGAAGCTAGGAGAGTGTGGTGAAAGGAGAGGTGCTGATGGAGTTTAGGTGATGAAGGGAGAGTGGAGGGAGGTGATGACGGGAGAGAGCGGGGGGGAGGGAGGTGATGAAGGGCGGATAGGGCTAGGAGTAATGAGAGAAGGAAGAGGAGGAGGAGGAGAGATGGAAGAGGAAGAGGAGGACGATGAGGAGGAGGAGGAGGAGGAGGAGGAGGAGGAGGAGGAAGAGGAGGAGGAGTTTTTAAATAGCACGAAAGAAAAACTCCACAAAAAAACTACATCAATATCACCGACAAAACAAAATGAAATAATAATAATAATAATAATAATAATAATAATAATAATAATAATAATAATAATAATAATAATAATAATAATAATAATAATAATAATAATAATAATAATAATATCACAAAAAAATCGAGTTACCTGCAGGTCCAATCGAACAGGTGTGATGCTTCTCTCTCTCTCTCTCTCTCTCTCTCTCTCTCTCTCTCTCTCTCTCTCTCTCTCTCTCTCTCTCTCTCTCTCTCTCTCTCTCTCTCTCTCTCTCTCTCTCTCTCTCTCTCTCTCTCTCTCTCTCTTTTTCTCTTTCTCTCTCTCAGGTGTCAGGGCACAAAGCTATACACTCATGAAGCCGCGCCAAGCCAAGCCGTCGACGAGAGAGTCTGGACAGAGATCAAGTTTTGGCCAGCGAGAAGAAAAATAATAATAATAATAATAAGGAAAAGCAACACGAGGAAAAGTTTTATGTGGCATGCACGAGTGTTTGAGTTAATTGAAAGGTGTAAACACTCCCTTATATGGCCCGGAAAGATACATGACCTGCCTGTTTACCTACGTTTGCCCCACCTGTGTGGATTTGATTGTGTGTATACCTGGGTTTACCTGAGTCACTTTCATTGATGCTGTGTTTACCTGTATTTTAAGTGATCATGCAGGCGTTCCACAGGTGTTTTTGAAGGTGGGTATGTATAGTCTGATCGCTTCATTTCTTTCTTCCTCTTTTTCCTACTTCAACTTTTTTCTCATCTTACTTTTCTTCCCTTTTCACCTTCACTATAGACTTTCCTTTCCTCACTTCTGCTTACTATCCTGTTTTGGTCTCTTCCTTTTTCTCTCTCTCTTCTGGTTCACGTAGGTATAAGGGCCGTATTACAAGTCCAATCCAAGAAGTTTAGGGTCCCCACAATGGTCGGTTTATCTGATCTCTTAATCATCCTAATTTTCTCAACTTCTCTATCTCTTTCTCTTTTTATATTTGTCTCTCTGCATCTTCTCTTTTTATAACTCTCTCTTCTCTCTCTTTACTTCACTACCACACTTTCTTTCATCGTAAACGGTTATCACATTTCTTCTTTTTCTACTTTTGCCTTCTCCACCATCTCTCTACTGCTTCTTCTTTTTCTTCTCCTTTTTCCTCCTCCCCCTCCTCCTCCTCCTTCCTTCTCTTTCTGAAAATCATCACCACCTGTTCTTCCTCCTTAAACGCTTACATTTCTTCTCCTTCTTCTTCTTCTTCTTCTTTTCTCTTTCTTATTATTCCTTCACCATCTCTTCTTCCACCATCTCCTCTTCCTCTTTCTCCTCCTCCTCCTCTTAACTTCATCATCACTTCTTCCTCTTAAACGGTTATCACATGTCTTCCTCTGTCTCTTCCACCATCTCCTCCTCTTCTTCCTCTTTCTCATCTTCCTCCTCTTCCTCCTCGTCGTGCCGTGCTGCCGCCCTCCTCCCCTCCGTGACCTCCCTCGCCGGGGGTCACCGCGCACCCGTCCCAGCACTCCCTAATTTTCACTCCCTTCTTTTCCCGGATCTTCCCTAATCCTCCCGCGGCGTGACCCTAAGTGTTATGTAATTTACGCTAGTCTCCCTTTTTTATATTAGTGTTGCTCTTTTTTTCTCATTTTCTTGAAGGGTTTAATAGTGCAAGTCATTACGCTATCTTAATTATTTACCTACGTTACTTCACTCTTTTACTTCTCCATTTCATCATTTCCCGTTTCGTTACCTCTTATATCCATCTGCTGGTTTTCTTCCCTTTCCCTACATATTATTTCCCCTTTTCTCTATCCTTGCCTTCCTTCCTTTACTCCTGTACTTCTGCATTTAATAATTTTCCATTTCTTAACCTTTTTGCATATCTAACCTCACCTGCATTCTTCCCTTTCTCTTGTTATCTTTTCTTCCTCACACGTCCTATCGAACTCAACCATTTATTTCCTTGATTTTCTTCCCTTTACATCCGAATTATTTCTCCTCTTTTCTACTCTCGCCTTCTATCATTCACTCCTCTATTCTTCTTCCTCTTGTTCCCTCTCTATCCATACTCCTTTCCCTTTCCTCTACGTTCTCCTTCATTAATTTCTATATTACTCTTCCTCGTCCTCTTCTTACCTCTCTATCCATACTCCTTCCCCTTTCCTCTACATTCACCTTCATTCCTTTCTTTATCCCCAGTTCCTCTTCCTCCTCGTATCCTCCTCCCCCGAAGCAAGACTCAGCACAAGATCCATTACCACGTGAACTGACTCTCCTCAACCTGGCTCGGGGCAACACCTGGCCAGCTAATTACCCTCGTTCCTCCTTCACCCTTTCACCTTTCCTCCGCCTCCTCCCCTCATCTAAGCGACCCTGAGAGTGAATATAGACCGAATCCTTCTCTCCTTCGGTCCTTTCTTCTGCCTCTTAGAAAACACGCTGACATCTATTGTTTCACATCCTCAGTTCTTTTCGTGCTTTAAGCTCAAACAAACACATGATAAGGAAGCATATGTGAATTTTCTGAGTCACGACCAATAGTAACTGTTTAGGGTATTGTTCGGTTAGGTTAACCGAAGGGCCGCATGTGCCTCAATAGGCGTCATTTAAACAATCCTGCCTGCGCCACCACATGGCTAAGAGACATTCACTAACAGCCTCCTAAAAATGAAGTCTAAAGAGCCAACAATAACCTCAGCCTAAAAAAAAAAGACCAAAGGCAAACTTGTAGTTTTTTTTTAATTCTCAAAGTTCCCGAAAATGCACAAAATTCCCATGGAAAGTTTCCCAGATCAATATTGCAGGGAATTTTACAACACTATTTCCATCCAAGCACCGAACACACACACACACACACACACACACACACACACACACACACACACACACACACACACACACACACACACACACACTCCGTGGCGCAACTGGTTAGAGCGCTGCGCTGCCAGGCTTCACAGTCTGACAGGGCGGCGGTTAGAGCCCGCTCAGGCCGGATTCTTTCCGTTGACTAGGAGTGGTTACGGTCCCCCTTGAGAAAAGGGGATGGGGGGTGTGGTGTGTGAGGTCCTGGCAGTACCCATAGGTCGACGATAAAGAGCACTTGTTCATGTCGGGAGGGTACCTGCTGGCGATTACGAGTCCAACACGTGATCAGGTTGTGGTGAGTTACACACACGTCAGGCGCCAGGGCCGGACATCCTCCCTCCTTCAGGTTCTCCTCAACGACCTCATCCTCATCCTCCTCACGTCCTCCCGTCCGCCGCCCGACGCTGCCCGGCCTCACGCTCTCTCTCTCTCTCTCTCTCTCTCTCTCTCTCTCTCTCTCTCTCTCTCTCTCTCTCTCTCTCTCTCTCTCTCTCTCTCTCTCTCTCTCTCTCTCTCTCTCTCTCTCTCTCTCTCTCTCTCTCTCTCTCTCTCTCTCTCTCTCTCTCTCTCTCTCCCGCGGTTAATTATGCTGAGTTACCGTCAGGAGGTGGACGGAGTGGATGAGTTATAGGCTCTTAATGGCCGACGCTTCAAGATTTAAAAGCTGCAAGAAAAAAAAAAGAAGAAAAAAATAACAACCCACAAACTCTCATAACAATTTCTTCAACTTTCCCTAACGACGACTAAAACCAAAAAACTATCAAATTCAAACCCTAAACATGAATAACTAAGAAATATTTAAGACCATTCGATTATTTTTTTAAGGGATATTGAAGTTTGTGCATCTGTGTATCATGTGCGGGCGTGGGGAAGATGCAACGCGTGGGGAAAGAAAGTAATAATGAAGGTGGCGGGGGCAGCTGAGCGTGAAAAGAAGCGCGGTCACCTAACAAAGTGCGGAGGCGTGGTGTGCTAATGAACCACCAGGTGGCGGCAGCAGCGCGAGCGTGTGAGCAGCGGGCGGTCTGTAAAGGTAAGTAGGAAGGTAAGGAGGCAAGTCGCTGGGTTTGTGTGTACCGTACTTTACCTGAGAGAGAGAGAGAGAGAGAGAGAGAGAGAGAGAGAGAGAGAGAGAGAGAGAGATAACAAGCAAGCAAAAATATAAAAAAAACATCTTACGAACACAAACAACACACGAAGACAAACAGAAAAGAATATAAAGAAAGAAGGGACGAAAGAGAGGAGCACAGATAAAGACCTATACAAACATCCCGACAGACACCAAAGCAACTAGAGCAGGTAATAACACTAATGAATTCTCAGGTACACGGAGACAGGCTGCAACACACCCTCCCTCTCCGGCAGCCGCGCCCAAACTGACGGTGACGCTGACAGACAACCTATTGAAACACGAGCCTGGTGCCATCTATCCTCTTTGATGGGTGGCGCGTCCCTTCCCCTAGCCCCCACGCCTCTCTTCCTACCCTTCCCTTAACCCCAATCCTCTCTTTCTACCTTCTCTTTCTCCCTCCCCTCTATTCCTACCCTTTTTTAATCCCCATCCTCTCTTCCTTCCCTTCCCCTAATCCTCCCTCTCTCCCTTACCTTCCCCTTACCCCCACTCTCCCTTCCTACCCTTCCCTTAACCCTCTTCCTACCTTCCGTTTCCTTCTTCTCTCCCTCTATAAATCCCTGTTCCCTACCCACCCACCCTCCTCCTCCTTCTCCTCCTCCTCCTTCTCCTCCTCGTCCTCTCAAGACTCCATTAATCTTCTAAGTCTCGTGCGCTGTCTTTTGTAACTTTAGAAAAATTAACTGGTCTCTTAATTTTCTTTTTCTCCTTTCCTTGTGGAGTAAAAACGGTGGTGTTGCCGCTGCCGCTAAGGTTGTGTTGTGTTGTGTGTGTTGTGTGTTGTGTTGTGTTGTGCTGCGTTGTGTGCGCGTCTCTCTTTATGGACCTCGGTAATATTTCACGCTCAAGAAAAAGGTTTTATTATTGTTGGCTGTCGATGTTCATTGAATTAGACGAAGACAGAGTGGTGGTGGATGTTGGGGGTAGGGGTGGGGAGGGGGGGGGGGATAGGGCTGTCTGATGGTGTTGGTGGTGATGATGATGATAATGATGATGATGGTGGTGGTGGTGGTGGTGGTTTGCTGATGCAAGTTAGCTAGTGTCAATGTACTTTAATTTATGTTTGATGGTAATTTAGTGCAGATTCAATGATATAACATGCAGGAACCCACACACTTAATCACCCACACACCCAATCAGCTCCCCACCCCCATCCCACCCAGCCACAGACCCTCACCCTCACACACACTTCACCGACCTCTCAAATAAATGTTTATACCACCAAATGTTTATACCACCAATGTCACCGCAACACGATATATTACAACTACACAGGTACAAAAACAAACCACGAAGAAAACACAGGCACTCCTTGCTGTTAATTACCTGCGACACCTAAGCGGCAACAACAACTCACACACATACAAATAGGAGGAAGGAAGGAAAGGCCTCCCCAAACCCTGAAACCTTAACTCAGGTCCTCCACAGGTAAGTCACTCGCGCGCACAGGTAAAGTATGAGGAGTGGAACCAATCGGACTCACACGCTCGATCCATTCCTCATTAGCATTCACCTGGAGCCCCCTGCGGCCGGCAAAAAACGGGTGAGTCACTAATAACTATGCATCACGGAGAGTGTCGGAGCCTCAGGAACAGACGGGAGAGTTATGGGAGGGGTTACTTGAGACTAAATTAGGAGGAGGTGGGGATGTAGGGTGAGGGGGAAGAAGGTAAGGAAAGGTAAGGTATGACAAGCCAGGGGAAAAAAAGGGTAAAGGAAAACTAAATTAGAGTGGTGAGGAGGAGGAGATGATGAAGGGAAGGCGAGGGAAGGGAGGAGATGAGGATGTAGGGAGAAGAGGGGATAGGGACGGGTAAGGAAAGAAAAGGGAAGGGAAGAGGAATAATAAGGGAAGGGATAAGAGGAGAGATAAAGGAAGGGTAGGAGATGATTATAAAGTACGGGGGAAGAGGGGTAAGGAAGGATAAGACAGGAAAGGTGAGTGGAATAAAAGGGGAAGAGAAGGGGAGGGAAGACAATACTAATAAATGGAAATCACATAAATTTTTTGGGTTCTTTTGAGGGTTAAAAATAAGCAAAACCGAACCTGGACGAACCTAAACAAAAGAATATATGAGAAAAAAGAGCCCTAATAAAGTTGCCTACGTAATATCAAGAGGACTTTCACTAGAACCTAAAGGGGGCAAGAGGACCTTCAAGAGTACCCCAGAAGATGAATAAGAAGGAGAGGAAGAAGAGGAGCATCATTCGCAGGATCCATTTATCTCATTACCCACAGCATCCCATCATCTCGGTAGTGCTTCCCCATCGACACCTACAAGTATACCAATCAATTCTAAGTCTCGCATCCCCTCTCCTCTTCATTTCCTCTTAATTAATTACGAAACTGACCGGCCCATTAGAGGCGACGTCCACGCTATGAGCTTAATTATCCCCAACATAAATCTATCTAAACTTACTCCGCCGGCGCTCTCAGACAACTTAATTAAAAAGGCAACCATCAACATCACGGCGGCGAGAAAGAAAAGCCACGAAGAGAAACGCAAACGCCGACAACACAAAAAGGAGGCTCTGAAATATATATAAAAACGGCGGAGCTTCGACTTGAAATATTGTGATGGCCGAAGACTTTATGGACAGAGGGAGGGAACGGGAGGGAGGAATAGAGGGAGGAATTATTTTTCGTCCTGGTCCTCCTCTTCGCTTTGTACCTTCCGAGGCCCTGACGTCACCGGGGAGGAAAGCGCCGGTGAGTTTATATCTTCGTCATCATAAGAGCAAAAAGAAGACTGTGTCGGCGCCGCGCAGGAGCGTGGAATGAACCTTTAGCGGCGGCGGCGGTGGTGATGGCGGTGGCGGCAGCAAGGGAGGGGAAGGCAATAAGAGTTGGATGTTCTATTATTTGCGAAGATAAATGGTTTTATTGATTTCCGTTGAGTACTTTTGTCTCGGAAAAGAACAGATAGAGAGTTGAATAAAACGTAAATAAATAAGGCCACGCAAGAATTCTGGTATACAAATTTAAATAACATATAATTTAGTTGTTTGTCCAATTTACACAAAATTTCGAACTCTGAATAAACTGAGGTTCAAATGGAAAAAGTATTTGTTCATAGTAACAACAAAACAAAAGAATGAGTAATAAATAAAGTAAAGTTGCCTGGGTATTAGTGGTGATAAATCGTTCGTGTAGAAATATTTCACAAAAAAACACACACGAAAAGACACAAAGGTTA
>NW_026112348.1:105000-146846 GCF_024679095.1 Eriocheir sinensis | reverse complement strand
AGAAGAGGAGGAGGAGGAGGAGGAGGAGGAAGAGGAAGAAGAGGAGGATAAAAAATGGGCATGTGGTGATGGTAGTGTGTTAATTATGGTCGTAGTGATAGTAGTAGTTGTAGTAGTAGTAGTAGTAGTAGTAGTAGTAGTAGTAGTAGTAGTAGTAGTAGTAGTAAAGAACAGCATTAGGGTACATTATATAGTATTTCGAGAGAACGCACATCAGTTCGAGAGAGAGAGAGAGAGCGAGAGAGAGAGCGAGAGCGAGCGCGCGAGAGCGAGAGCAGGGGGGGTGGGGGTGCCTCCTGCTGTGGGTATCCAGCCTTGTTCCGTCTCCTCGCTAATGGGCAGCTCCATTAACTTTCAGACTGGACCACCGGGCTCGGACACACACTCTCTCTCTCTCTCTCTCTCCCTTCATTCGCTTTTTTCTCCCTTTGCTTCCTTTCCCTCCTATTTACCTCACTTCTCCCTCTCCCTCCCTTTCCTCCCATCTTTCTCTCTCTCTCTCTCCCTCTTCTCCATTACCCTTCCCTCTCTCTCTTTCCTTTCTCTCCATACCTCCCTTTTCTTTCTGTCACTTCCCTCTTTCCATCTTTTTACTCTCCCCTTTCTTCCTCACTCCCCCCCTCTCTCTCTCTCTCTCTCTCTCTCTCTCTCTCTCTCTCTCTCCACAGTAAAAAAATGTGAAAAATGGTATAGCTGAGGGTAATTTTTATAGCTGCGCATGACCTCAGTGCTCATTTCCGTCTCATTAGCCTGTGTTGGGTAGGAACGACGACGAAAGTAAGAAAGAAAAGAAAGATAGAAAGAAAGAAAGAAGTAGACGGGTAATGATAGATATAAATAGATAGATAAAGATAGAGAAAGAAAGATAACTCACGAAAGAAAGAAAAAAAGATAGAAAGTAAGATGGAAAATGGTAAATATATATAGAGAGTAAAGGAGAGGAGAAGAAGAGGAGGAAGAGAAGGAGGAATTAGATGAAGGAGAAGGAGGACGAGGAGGAAAACGAAGTGCTGGTTTAGTAATAAGAGAAAGAATAATAAACATCGTAATAATAAAAAAAAAAAAAAAACGTGTCGCAGAAAGTAGAAGAGAAGAAGAGGAGGAAGAGAAGGAGGAATTAGAGGAAGGAGAAGGAGGAGGAGGACGAAAACGAAATGCTAGTTTAGTAATAAGAGAAAGAATAATAAACGTCGTAATAATAAATAAAAAAACGTGTCGCAGAAAGTAGAGGAGAAGAAGAGGAGGAAGAGAAGGGGGAATTAGAGGAATGAGAATGAGGAGGAGGAAGAAAACTAAATGCTAGTTTAGTAATAATATAAAGAATAATAAACGTCGTAATAATAAATAAAAAAACGTGTCGCAGAAAGTAGAGGAGAAGAAGAGGAGGAAGAGAAGGAGGAATGAGAGGAAGGAGAAGGAGGACGAGGAGGAAAACGAAATGCTAGTTTAGTAATAAGAGAAAGAATAATAAACAACGCAATAATAAAATAAAAACTTGTACAGTAATGATAATAACATAAAGCAACAATGATTATGCGATTTCTTCAATTTACACCCCCAATAAAACATGCTTTAATAAAACATACAATAAAAACAAGTAAAATCAATAAAAACAACAACAATAATAATAATAATACGATTGATTCACTTTTCACACCAAACAAACAAAAACAAACAATTTCATAAGCTCGTATCCCCTTCCGTACCAATCCAACACAAACACAAAGAGGTCGCAAAATACGTACTAATATATATCGCTATGGACGACAACGCACAAATTAACTACCAACACAGACACACGCAATATATTACAAATTCATAAGCTCGTATCCCCTTCCGTACCAATCCATTACAAAACACAAAGAGGTCGCAAAATACGTAGTAATATATATCGCTATGGACAACAACAACGCACAAATTAACTAACAACACAGACACACACAATACATTTTTTTTTTTTACAACAAGAGTCGGCACAATATATTACAAATTCATAAGCTCGTATCCCCTCCCGTACCAATCCATCGCAAACGCAAAGAGGTCGCAAAATACGTCGTAATATATATCGCTATGGACGACAACTCAGATTAACTAACAACACAGACACTCACAAATATATTTTCGCGCGGAGCTGAATTGTTTATCGGCGGAAAGGGATCCCAGTCTTCCTTTGCCTCATAACGTTGTCGCATAAATAACGCTAATGCTCGCAGCGTGTTCATAATATTAAATCTGTAAACTCCGACCCCGGGAGAGAGAGAGAGAGAGAGAGAGAGAGAGAGAGAGAGAGAGAGAGAGACGGCGACGAAAGTAAGAAAGTAAGAAAGAAAAGAAAGAAGTAGACGGGAAATGGTAGATATAAATAGATAGATAAAGATAAAGAAAGATAACTCGCGAAAGAAAGCGAAAAAGAAAAGAAAGATAGAAAGTAAGAAATGGAAAATGATAGATATATAGACAGAGAGAGAGAGAGAGAGAGAGAGAGAGAGAGAGAGAGAGAGAGAGAGAGAGAGAGAGAGAGAGAGAGAGAGAGAGATTACACCGATGGAAAGACAGAAAGAGAAAAAAAAGAATGAAAATATAGAGAAATAATGGAAAACTGTAGATATATATAGACATAGATAAATAGATAGAGATAAAAAAAAAAAAAAGGACACACGAAAGAAAGAAAGAGAGTATCAAGAGAGAGAGAGAGAGAGAGAGAGAGAGAGAGAGAGAGAGAGAGAGAGAGAGAGAGAGAGAGTATGAACAAGCAAATGCCAGTGGTAAATGATTTTATGTGTTATTAGTGTGTTGATTATTCTCCTTTTAATTATCTCATTAGGATTTTGCTGTAGTGTTTTGCATAGTATTGATAATGTTAATGAAGGTAATTATTGTAAGTTCGTGTTAAAAGCCAATTATGTTTATTTGTCCGTTGTAATACAACTAATATTACTTGCTAAAACGGCATAATATTGACTCTACTACTTTTTCTACTACTACTACTACTACTACTACTACTACTATCACCACCACTACTACCACAAGAACAAAACAACAGATACAACTTCCACTACTACTACTACTACAACTACTACTACTACTACTACAACTACTACTACTACTACTACTACTACTACTATTACTACTACTACTACTACTGCTACTACTACTACTGCTAATGCTGCTACCACCACCACTACCTCAATTACAGCCACCACCAAAATAATCCTAAATCTGCTGATAATAAGTAGGTTCGCATCCCCTCGGACGTATATATAAACAGAAGAGGAGATTAGAAAGCAGGCCAGACCAACACACACTCCCTGCCTGCCTGCCTGCTTGCCTTCCTCCAGCAGGCAGCCTGTAAACCCCCCCCCGCCTCTGCCTCTTCCCGTGCCTTGGAACACACATTTCTCTTTAACGGCAGCAACAATATTAATACTGAACACTGCCGCCTGGGTGTTGCAGTCTGTTTGTTAGTGCGCCACACAGCAGGCCTCGCAGCGGAAGTCAGTCAGTCAGTCAGTCAGTCAGTTAGTCACATAAGAGTAATTTCGTGACACGCTCAGTCGTTATAAGTCTCGTTGTTTCGTAATATGTCGCGATGATAGTGAGATTAAACAAAGGATCTATTTCGGGTTTTTTTTTTTTTTTTTTTTTTTTTTTTTTTGTAGTGGTGTTGATGTACAAAGCTACAGGAAAATGTTCTTGTATTATTATTATTATTATTATTATTATTATTATTATTATTATTATTATTATTATTATTATTATCATTAGTAGTAGTAGTAGTAGTAGTAGTAGTAGTAGTGGTAGGGGTAGCAGCACCTCTAACCCTAACAGGAGGCACAACAGTAATCAGACAGGCCTACAAGAATGTGAAATGGGAACTGTCACGTGAGAGGAGGAGAGAGGTTCGTAATAAAGGAGAGAGAGAGAGAGAGAGAGAGAGAGAGAGAGAGAGAGAGAGAGAGAGAGAGAGAGAGAGAGAGAGAGAGTAAAGAAAACGCACATTGAACCTACCTCAACGCAATACCCAGTGACAACGACGAGAGAGAGAGAGAGAGAGAGAGAGAGAGAGAGAGAGAGAGAGAGAGAGAGAGAGAGAGAGAGAGAGAGAGACGTAGGGTTGCCAGGTCCGAGAGAAAGAGAGAGAGAGAGAGGGAGAGAGGCGGGTGGGAGAGGAGGAGGAGGAGGAGGAGGTCGACAGTTTAATCAATAGCCCGAAACGAAAGCGATGAAATACTACACGATTGGAGGCGAAGGACAGGGCATAGGCACACACACTTGAGCTGATGATGATGGTAGTGATAGCCCTGATGATGATGATGATAGTGATGATGGTGGTAGGCCTAATATAATGGTAAGAAGTGGAGTTGGAGGCTAATGGGATAGATTCGTGTAGGCTCGTGATTGGGTGTTTAAGAAGAGACGAAGAAAAGGAGGGAAAATAATGGAAAATAGAAAAAAAGGAAAGGAAATGGAAGAGGAAAGGTAGAGAGTGAGAGAATATGAAAGGGATAGTGAGTAAAAAGAGGAGATAGGAAGGATGGGTAACAAAGGAAAGAAGGAAGCGGTAGATGGTAGATGGAAAGAAAAGAGAAACGAAGGGAAAAAATGAAATGGGTGAAAAGAAGGAATAAGGTAAAGAAGAGAAAGGAAAGGAAAGAAGGGAAAGAACGTAAGGAGATGGAGAGAACATGAGTGGGAAAATGAATAAAGAAGGATGGATAAGGAAATAAGGAAACATATTGGTAGAAATAAAGAGACCAGGGAAGGAAAGGAATAAAGAGAGAGGAAGAGGAAAGCGAAGGAAGGAAGAGGAAGAAGTGGAAGAAGGTGGATGTAGAGAGAAGAGAGAAAAAGAACAAGAAATAGAGGAAGAGGAGGTTAAGGAAGGAAATGGAAGAAGTGGAAGGTAGGTGGAGAGAGAATAGAGAAAAAGAAGAACAAGAAGTAGAGGAAGAGAAGGTTAAAGAAGGAGAGGAAAGAAGTGGAAGAAGGTAGATGGAGAGAGAAGAGAAACGGAAAAAGGAACAGAAAGGGATGGAAAGGTGGAAGAGGATAAAGAAAGAGAAGAAAAGAAAGAAGTGGAAGAAGAAAGATGGAGGGTAAGAAAATAAAGTGGAGTAAACAAAGAGAAAAAATAAATAAATACATAGAAATAAAGAATAAGGAATGGCAGGAAAAGAGGTTAAAGAAAGTAAATGGAGAGAGAAATGCGATAAAAAGTTAGAAGATTGAAAGGAAGTTAAATAGAAGAAAGAAAGTTAAAGAAAAAATAAGTGGATGAAAAGGAAGAAGGATGAAAATGGAAAGGAAGAAAGTGGAAGAAGAAGAAAGATTGATGAAGAGAATTAAAAAGACATAGAAGGAAAAAAATAGATGTTTAAAAAAGGACGAATAATGAAAAGAAGCGAATGAAAAGGAAGGAAAATATGGTCGGGGAAAGGAAGTGGAAGAAGGAAAAGTTGGATAAAAAAGAAAAAAAGTAGAAAAGGAGTCAAAGGAGGTTAGTTTTTTGAGAAGGGATGAAGAATGAAAAGAAGAGAAAAGAAATGAGTGAAGAGGAAGCAGGAAAAGGAAGTGTAAGAAGAAAAAATTGGATAAAAAAGAAAAAAGTAGAAAAGGAGGTAAAATAGGTTAGTTTTTTTGAGAAGGGACGAAGAAAAGGAAGGGAAAAAAGAAGGGGAGACTATGGAGGTGTGTGTGTGTGTGTGTGTGTGTGTGTGTGTGTGTGTGTGTGTGTGTGTGTGTGTGTGTGTGTGTGTGTGTGTGTGTGGACCTTTAAAGAGGGCAGAAAAAGATTGAAAAGGAAGAAAGAGTAATGTCTCCTCATCACCACCACCTCCTCCCCTCCACTTCCTCCTCCTCCCAAAGTAAACACTACCACTGGCCTAGTCTCCTCCCCTTCACGGTGTGTGTGTGTGTGTGTGTGTGTAGGAATGTGCTATCGGATTTGGTGATTGCTTCTTCCCTCCTCCTCCTCCCTCCTCCCTTCCTTCCTATCCTACCTCGAGCCTGTTAATTGCAAGGGGAAGAGAGGAGAGAGAGAGAGAGAGAGAGAGGAGAGAGAGAGAGAGAGAGAGAGAGAGAGAGAGAGAGAGAGAGAGAGAGAAATGGAGCGTAGAAAAAGAAAAACAGCCACACAGAGGTTGGTCGCTGCATATTTCCCACACACACACACACGCACACACACTCACAAACACACACACACAATGTAATTCTCTTATTCTCCATGTGTCTTCTTCTTCTCCACACACACACACACACACACACACACAGCGGCGACCTTTTCAGAGCCTAAATATAGTGGGCCGCAAGGTACGTAATGACCGAGTGATGATATTCGACCTAAAACCTGTAGTATATTGATGTTAAGGCAGGTAGATATGGCAGGTAATGGGTGGGTGTGGGGTATGTGGTAGGTAGGTAGTAGTAGTAGTAGTAGTAGTAGTAGTAGTAGTAGCAATAGTAGTAGTAGTATTAGTAGTAGTATTAATAGTAGTAGTAGTAGTAGAAAAATAAAAAAGAAAGTAAAAGGCAAAGAATAAAAAAACAAAAGAAAATAAAGAAGGAAAAGATAAAAGAACAAGAAAATAAAGAGAAAGATAAAGGAGAATTAGAGAAAGAAAATATAAAGAAAAGAGCAACAAATTAAAGAGAAAAAAAAAAAAAGATAAAGAGAATGTAACATCAAAGAAAAACAACTGAATATAAAATCAGAACTTGAGAGAGAGAGAGAGAGAGAGAGAGAGAGAGAGAGAGAGAGAGAGGGAGAGAGAGAGAGAAACGAAAAAAGAAGGAAAACGTAGCAAAGAAACACCAACTCCTACCAAACTCAGCCAAAAACAAACAAACAGTCAAAACGCACTCCCTCACCCCCCTCCCCTGCGCGTTTCTGGGTGAGTCACGGACACTGCGTACAGGTGTCCAGATTACCACACAGCGCCGCAATGAGACGAAGAGAAAATAAGGTATTTACGTCCTGAGTGTAGTAAAGAAAGTTAATCAAAAAGCGTGAGGGTGTATAATGATTTACTTATGTTTACGTGTAGCCATTGAAGGAAATTCCTGAGAGTTTGAGAAGAGAGGAGAGGAGGAGAGAAGGGATATGAGAAGAGAGGGAGAGAGAAGGGGGTACGTAGAGTGGAAGGGAGGAGACCAAAGGATGAAGGAAGAGAAGATGAAGATGGGAGAAGAAGAGAAAGGGTAAAATAGGAACATAATAAGATAGAAGAGAAAAAGGAATGCATAGAGATAACAAGATATGAAAAAAAAACAAGGAAGAGGAGGAGGAGTATTTGGGACTAGTTAAAGGTAAAGAAGAAGGAGGGAGAGGGAAGAGGAGGAAGAGAAGAAAAGAAAACAGACTGAAGAAAAAAATATTAAGATCAGCATGCGAAAGAGAGATTGAGAACGAGATGAAGGAGGAGGAGGAGGAGGAGTCAAAAAGGAAGAGAAAGAGAGAGAAAGAAGGAGGTGGAGGAGGTGGAGGAGAAGAAGAGGGAAGAGGCAAAGCACTTCCTCCACCAACTACATTTTTATTGTGGGGATTGTGAACTGAGGACACATTACTCCCGTTTTCTATCCACGATTTGTGGAAGAAAGAAAATGGGGGGCGGAGGGGAGAGGGGGGAGCTTCTTTATCGCCTTTCTCCCTCTGGGTGACGGGAAGCAGGAGGTAAAAGAGTGAGGAAAAAAAGAAGAATGGAGAGGATAGGAAATGAGAGAGAGGAGAAGGAAAATGGAGATATAGGTGGAGAGTGAAAAAGGAAGTGGGAGGAGAGGAGGTAATGAAGGGAATAGAGAGGAAGAAGAGGAGGAATGGAGAAGACAGTTGGAGAGGAAAGGAAATGGAAGAAGAAAAAACGAGATGAAAAAGAGAAGGAGGGGAAAAAGAATGAAGAGGAAAGGAAAGAGAGGGAGGAAAAGGAGAAGGAAAGAAAGGTGAGATAAATAAAAAAGGAGAGGAAAGGAAATGGAGAAGAGAAGAGGAGGAAAAAAGAAACGAGAGAACACAGAAAAGGAAGAGAGGGAAAGAAATGGAGATAAATAAAATAAAGTTGGAGCCAGAAGAAGAGTTAAGGAGGAGAAAAATAGAATAAATGAGAGAGGAAAGGAAACGAAGAAGAGGAGGAAAGAAGAAACGAGAGAGAACAGAGAAAAGGAAGAGAGGGAAAGAAATGAGGAGGAGAGATAAATAAAATAAAGTTGGAGCCAGAAGAAGAGTTAAGGAGGAGAAGAAGAGAATAAATGAGAGGGAACGGAGAGGTGGAGAGAAAGGAGAGGAGAAATGAGACAAAGAAGAATGAGAAGATATATAAAAGTTGGACGCTAAATGAGAGAAGAAAAGGAAGGAGAGAAGAAGGGGAAAAATGGAGCGAAAGTCGGAAGGAAATGAGACGAGGAGGAGAGGAAGATGAATGAATGCCAGAGAAAGAAAAAGAAAGAGGAAAAAGAAGAGGAGGAACAGAAGGAATGCCGAAGAAACAGAAAGAAAGAGGAAAAAGAGGAGGAGGGACAGAAGGAAGGGAAAGAGAGGAACAAGAGGAAGGAAGTAAAGCAAGATAGGAAGAATGATAACAGAGAGAAAGAAGAGAAAGGAAGAAAAAACGAATACACGTGTGAAGAAACGAAAGACAAAAAGTAGGAAAAAAACATTGAAAGAAAAAAACAAGACAAAAAATATGGAGAAACAGGAAAAAAAAATGGAGAGAGAGAGAGAGAGAGAGAGAGAGAGAGAGAGAGAGAGAGAGAGAGAGAGAGAGAGAGAGAGAGAGAGAGAGAGAGAGAGAGAGAGAGAGAGAGAGAGAGAAAGTCTGCAAGGCTAAGCATCTAGTCTTGAGGAAGCCATAAGCAAAGGTGGTTTGGTCATACTTCGAGAGAGAGAGAGAGAGAGAGAGAGAGAGAGAGAGAGAGAGAGAGAGAGAGAGAGAGAGAGAGAGAGAGAGAATCGTATATTTCTCTCATCTTTGAAAAGCATCTCAATTCTCAGACATATTTACGTTTGAAGGAAGAAAGCAAGCGAGGAGGAGGAGGAGGAGGAGGAGGAGGAGGAAGGGAAGCAGACGAAGAGGGAAAGGATAAAGGAGGAAGACGAGAATAAGTAAGAGGCATAAGAGGAAATAAAGGATGAGGAGGAAGGGGAAGAGGAGGAGGGCGACAAGAAGGACAAATAACAGGAAAAGAAGAAAGAAGAGGAAGAGGAAGAAAGAGGCAAGAGGAGCAAACCAAGAGGCATTCAAGAGGAGACCAGAGAAGCACATTAACAGACAAAAGAGGAGGAGGAAGAAGAGGATAAGAATGGGGTGAGGAGGAGGAAAGAAAAAAGGAGAGTAAACTAAGAGACTTTCAAGAGGAACCCAAGAAGCACATTAATAGACAAAAGAGGAAGGGAAGGACGATGAGGAAGAGGAAGAAGAGATAATGAGGAATAAGACGAGAAGGAAGGAGAAGGAGAAGAAGCAAGAGGAGGAGGAAAGAGGTAAGAGGAACAAACCAAGAGGCAGTCAAGAGGAACCCTGAAGCACATTAAGAGATAAAAGAGGAAGAGAAGGACGGTGAAGAAGAGCAAGAGGAGGAAGGAAAATAAAGAGGAGGAGGAAAGAGGAGCAAGAGCAGGAAGAAAGAGGAAAGAGGAAACCAAGAGGCATTCAAGAGGAACTCAACAGCACATTACGAGGAAGAGGAGAAAAAGAAAGGAGGAAGAAAAAGGGAAAGAAAACAAGAGGAAGAAAAAGGGAGAGAAGGAAAAAGACGAGGAATAAAGAGGAAAGAGGAAAGCAAGTAGCCATTTCAAGAGGAGACCAGCGCCACATTAATAGACAGGCTGGTGACATTAAGGAGTCCAGCCACGCCTTAAGGGGAAGCCATTAAATCCCGATGGTGTTGTGTTGCTTTTGTGTTGTCCGGAAGAGCACCGCAACACACACACACACACACACACACACACACACACACACACGCACACACACGCGTTGCTGCGGTAGGGAAATAATTATAGTGGAGCAACTGCCTCTCTCTCTCTCTCTCTCTCTCTCTCTCTCTCTCTCTCTCATTTTGGCAGTCGTGTTGATCATGGACGCCTACGAGAGAGAGAGAGAGAGAGAGAGAGAGAGAGAGAGAGAGAGAATCATTTATATTTAATACATAACAGACCGTTCGTTGGTTGCGTACTTGTTTTGGACGCGTTCCAGGACACACAAGCTTGGGGGGAGGCCGCTGAGTGTGTGTGTGTGTGTGTGTGTGTGTGTGTGTGTTGCGGGATACGGTAAGGACAACTCAAACACAACTTCATCATCCTACCTTCCTATCCTATTATTTATCCTTCTATATTACTATTTAACTATTTATCTAATACTGTTTATTATGAGTCATCTATAATAAGACTTCTTTTTCTCTGTAACTCCTTTGCATATCTATTCTATTCATTTGTATTTCTTTTTATTCGTTTTTTTATCGTTTCTCTTTCTAATCTTTCTTTTTTTTTATCAGATTTCTCATTATTTCTTTCAATCAATTTCCTTTTCTCTCCACTTCTACCTCTCCCTTCTCTTCTTCCTCCTCCTTCTACCTTCTCTTTCATTCATTTATATTTTTTTTGTTCGTTTTCTTATTGCTTCTCTTTCTAATTTACCTTTATTTTATCAGATTTCTCATTATTTCTTTCAATCAATTTCCTTTTCTCTCTACTTCTATCTCCCCCTTCTACCTCTCCCCTCTCCCTCCTCTTCTTCCTCCTCCTTCTCCTCTTTGCATCTACATCTGATTCCTTATTCCTCCTCCTCTTCCTACTCCTCTCTCCTCTGACCTCTCATAAACCAAGTCCACTTTCTTGACCCGGCCGCCCACCCATTCGAGGTCATCTTTTATAGCCCCTAATGTCACCCTCCATTACTCCCGACTCCTTGCATTAGCCTGTGTGTGAGAGTACGGTCCTTCGCCCCCTCCTATCACCCCCCCCCCATTAACTGTATGACCCATTTACCGTCTCCTTATAGTTCTTGGTCCCATTACCCCGTCACGTGGCTACCCATTTTGAGCCTACTCCATTAAGTGTGTGTCGCCTGTTTCCCCTTCATACGGTTTGCTACCCCTTTTTCCCCCTTTTCCATTAACTTAGTCTACCTCCTCTCCTCTCCTCTCCTCTCTCTCTCTTATTCCTTTCTATCATCAGTTCTCTACCTCTTATCATGTTCTTCCTCTTTCTACCCCATTCATTAACTGCGTGTATTTTGCCTCTTCTCCCCTCTTTTTCCTTTTTCCCCTTCGACTATCGCTTCTCTCTATCTCTAACTTGTCCATTTTATAACTCTCTACCTCTCTTCTAAGTCCTTCAGTATTCACACATATTCAAATTACCCCCGTTTCGGCTCTATCACCTCTACATTATCATCACCATCATCACCTGCACTATACACTCCCACACGGCGCACATTCACTGTTTTTTTTTCGCCCTGAACGCAAATATATGATCTGCTTGCTCCGCCGCACCTTACGCCCCCCTCCGCCACCTGTAGGAACACACCTGAGCAACGCCATCCATTTAGAAACACCTGCCAGCCGCATCACCGCCACCACTGCGCCGCCGAGGTGAGCAAAAGCCGGAAGATACAAAAATGATGGAGGTGATGGTGATAGTGGGTGATGGAGATGACGCGGAGTGCGGGGAGGAAGGGGGGATGGAGATGGCAGGGATAAGGATGCAAGGACGAGGGATAGGGAGGAAAGGGGTGAGGGCGACTAATGGGCTAGAGGGAGCTACGTAAATGTTCTCCTGTGTGGTGTGTTGTGTGGTGTCGGCCGCTGCCAGCACAGCACCACCCGCCCACAGCCAGGGGCAGCGGCGGCAGTGGCGGAGGTGGAGGTGGTGGTGGTGGTGGTGGCGGCGGTGGATGTGTCTGAGTGTGTGTGTGTGGAGTGGTGGTGCCTACCAGGTGCAGAGCCAGGCCCAGGTGGTGCAGGAGGGCGAGGGCCACTGTTACTATGGCATCGCCGCCGCCGTCGTCCGGGCCGCCGCCGCCGCCGCCCACGCAGAGGGCGAGGATGGCGGCGACGGGCCGCTCCACCATTACCAAGAGGCACACCATCAAGCAGGCGACTCCTGGCCACCCAGCTGGTCCGCGGCGGCCCAGCTGGCCTGGCGCGGCGTCCTGGCAGCGGCGGGCGCAGGGAGCAACAGCCAGGCGTGGGGGAAGGGGGGCAGGGGAGGAACAGGGGGGTGTCGGAGGGGAGGAGTGAAGGGCATTTTTTGACCTGTGTTCAGATGCCACAAAGGGCGTCACGTTCACGATCGTCGCTAACCTCAGCCGCCACGACTGCTGCCGCGGACACATCGACACACGCAGGGCACCGTCCTGGCGTACTTGTCACCAGCCGGGTCAGTCTTTGTGACGTCAACAATGTACCCACCAGCCCCGAGGCAGCCGCTACGCCGCCCTTCGCTCCGTCCCTAGCGGCGCCGCGGGGCACGGCTTACCTCCCAGACGCAGGGCGTGCACATCACTGCGGGGCGGGGCGGGGCGCGGGCAAGGGCGGCGGCCACACTCTGGCACGACTGGCACTCGTCCGCGCCCCGCCCCGCCTCTGCCAAGGCCTGCTGTCTCCGGCGTGCCCCATGGCGGAGTGTTGGAGCAGCGGCTCGAGGCTCCCGGACCCGGCGACACGCGCGGCGCACCGCCACTGAGGCACACACGCCCAAGCCGCGCACACCACGTGGGCGGCGGCCGCCCTGGCCCACTGACCTTGACTGACACGAAACAGCACCTGTGGCGGCTAGGCGGGAGGCGGCGAGGTGGAGGACCAGCCCGGCCCGGCCCGGCCCGCCCTGCCCGCCGGGACCTACCTCCCTAACGCCGTTGGTCTGCTCGGCGCCCATGCTGCCGCGGGTGCGCCCTCCCGCCCCTGGTTGGTCCTCACTGCGGCGGCCGTCGCTGCGCCTCACCGCCAAATATACCACCGAGACGAGGAGCTGCTCTGCCGCGCATCCCACGACTTATCAGCCGCCAAGACAACGACCAGAATAGTAGGGCGCGCGGCCCCCCGAACCGTTTTCTTTCACAGCTTACCAGCCCAGTTTCTACAATGCCGCGACAACTATTAGGGAAAACTGAAGTGTTGCGGTGACTAGGACGTGTTACTAAGGGCAGGCCTTTAAGGTGTGGGAGGCGGCGGCACGTCAAGAGGAGCTAAACAGGAACATAGAGAGGACGTCGGTAATAATACGACTTTAGCAAAAGATGAAGCGATAACAGCCTGCCAAGTGCGTCAAGCGGGCACCATAACACCCCGCCCCAGCCCCACGACTAACCCTCCCTGTTGCATGACGCGCGGGAACACCTTTGTCTGGGGCGCTGCGTCTTATATTGCTTACAATGCCAGTAACCTCCAAAATGACTCACATGGGGACAGTGTTTCGTCGACATCTTGCTGGGTGATGAAGCAACAAATGGAGAACTATACAGTGCCTACGGGAAGAGAAGCAGGAAGGTACGGCAGGGTAACAGAAAGCTGTACATGATGGGAAACAGGTGATGGGAAGAGACAAGGTGTTTTAAAGATTCATTCTGACACACTCAGGCACTCACCAGACGCCACACCCAGGCACTCAGCAGCGGCACACTCAGGCACCGTGCAGCCACTCAGCCACCGCCCCGGCACACCGCCGCGCGTGCTGAGGTGGAGTGCCGCGTGAGGACAGAGCACCGTGGCTGGCCGGTATATATCAGCTGCAGCAACAATACATACAGCAGGGGGACGTGGGTGCGGCAGGGTGCCCCGCAGCCCCGCACGTCCCGCCCCGCCGGCAGGCAGGCTCCCGGTGCCGCAGTGGAGGCGTGTGGGGGTGGGGGCCTGACGCCCGGGTGAGGAGCATGCACAGGGCCGGCCATCGCGACACCGGGCGCCGCCAAGACAGAATGCACAGAGGAAAACTCACGTGGCTGTTGACATAAGAGTCGCGGTAGTGGTGGCGAGCACGAGGACGAAGGCGGCGCCGACGGGACGAGTCTGACGACGCCGAGCGTGAAGACAGGCGGCGGCGAGGGTGTCCGCGGTGGTGGCGGCGCTCCGACGAGTGGTCCCGCTCACGCCGCCGGCCGTAGTGCTCCCGCTCACTGCTGCAAGAAGCACGCCCCACAGGGTTAGTGGCGGCCACCGCGCGGCCACTCCCCAGGGACACTCACCTGACGAACCTACCTCTGTTGGCGGCGATGGCGGCGACTCCTCCGGCGGCAGGCTCGGCAGGGGCGGGACACCTGATCCGTGCCCCTGCGGCTGCTACTGCTACCCTACTGACCACAGCACGAGACTCACCTTACACCTGACACACACACCTGCTGCCTGGCCCCCTGAACCCCTGCACACACACACACACACACACACACACACACACACACACACACACACACACACACCTGGACGCCACCGAGGTGATGCAGGTCTCCTCCTCGCTCGAGAACTCGGGGCTGTCACGGGATCGCTCCACCTCCAGACTACAGCACCCGCCCATCACCCCACCCTCACGCCATGGCCCCCGCCCCGCCCCGCCCCGCACACTACAAGACCTCTTCTGGGTACGGCTTTAACCTACTGCCGCTCATCGACCACGCAATACACAGGGAATACTTAAGAGTAGTGGTGGTGGTGGTGGTGATGCCTCGTCCACCAGTTGCTGACGGAGGGCCAGTGGTGCCAGTGCCGAGGTGTCACGCACGTCCACACCTCACAATTACTTCCACCCGTCAGTGCCTGTCATCACGGAGCTCGAGTTACCAGCGTGTTTGTTTACATTGCCGCGCCGGGGAAGGTTTTGTCACCGCGGCGATAAAGCGTGGCGTGAGGAAGACGACAGCAACCCTTGGATTCGAGTTTCATTATAGTCCAGTCTTGTACGTGTTGGAGGGCAGGATGAGAGCGTTACGAGATCAAGGCCTCACTTATTGTCAGGGTTGGTAGAGACGATATGACAGGAAGGTTCAGATAAGAATTTTGAAGGTTAGGTGACACGATACAAGCCTTACAAGATCAGTGATGCGAGGGTTACGAGATCATGGACTCACTCGTTGTCAGGGTTGGTAACGAAGATACGACAGGAAGGTTCAGATAAGAATTTAGAAGGTTAGGTGACACGATACAAGCCTTACAAGATCAGTGATGGCCAGTCGTTGTATATACTCAATCCTGTAACGTGCTGAATGGCGGGATGCTTGCGTTACGAGATTATGGAGTCACTCGTGTATATATATGAGGGGAAGATATACAAGGAAAGTTTTGGCAAGCATTTACAGGGTTAGGTGACGCGATACAAGCCTTACAAGATCAGTGATGGCCAGTCGTTGCAGATACTCTACTCTGTAACGTGTTGGAGATTATAGTCACTCGTATGTGGGGAAGATATACAAGGAAAGTCTTGGCAAGCATTCACAAGGTTAGGTGACACGATACAAGCCTTACAAGATCAGTGATGGCCAGTCGTTGCATATACTCTACTCTGTAACGTGTTGAATGGCAGGACGCGAGTGTTACCAGATTATAATGTCACTCGTTGTTATTTTAAGTAAGGGATATAGGTCAGGAAAATTTTGTCAAACATTCACGACATGGGTGACACGATACGACGACTACGAGTTAGGTGATTAGCTTCAACAGGGAGCCAACTATCTGTGGCACTCAATTCATGGACACGTGGGCAACTTGGCACTCCATCGCTCACTAATTCTTAACCCGGTAGCAGCGACGGGCCAAATATGTGGCTTTACAGTATACCAGCGTCGGGCCAAATTCTTGCCTTGACATAAACCCCAAAAATAGAGGATACATAAACTGATCACAAATGCATTAATACATACAATATATACTAATGGTTGGCGTGAGTGATGATTTTTTTCTCATTAATTCGCTTAGAGGGCCTTTAAGAAACATGATCCCCGCAGCTACTGGGTTAAAGATCACCACTTCTTGTATGAAACGGGATATATGAACAAACTTAAAACAGGGAATGAATAGCAGTAAGAGGGTGAGTATAGGTGGGTCGTCTGGTGAGTGTGTGAGTGTGGAGTGAGGCAACACAGGCAAACGGGAACTGAGAGTGAGGAGAGCTGAGGAAGCGCTGATACAGACCGACACACACGACTCGTCAGCGATAGCGGCTACACCGGGGACACGTGGAGCCAAATCAACCGCATGTGTGAATGAGGGACATTATCAAACGCATCGGGCTCCAATTACGATCATTTTCAAAGCCCACAGGGGAGATTAACCGTTTTTTTGGGGGGTGCTCTTCCCGTTCAGATGCAAAGGCTATGTAAAACTATCACTAGGATCACAAAACAGGCAATAAAAAAGCACAGGAATTTCTACGTAAGGCTTTGAAACAGGCGAACCAAGGTGCCGAACGTTCAAGAATACATTACGATTATTAACCGAGACCACAGAAGAGGTTAACCGTTTTTTTGGGGGGTGCTCTTCCCGGCTTTGTAAAACTATCACCAAGGTCACAAAACAGTCCAGCAACTAATACGAATGTCTTTTCAAACGGGTGAACTGAAGTGCTGAGACGTTCAAATATATCAAGCTCCAATTACGTTCATTTTCCAAGACGACGGAGATGATTAACCGGGTTCTGGTGTGTACTTTTCCCGTTCAAGGTCCAGAGGCTTTGGAAAACTATCACCAGGATCACAAAACAGTCCAGCAACTAATACGATTGGCTTTTCAAACGGGTGAACTGAAGTGCTGAGACGTTCAAAAATATCAAGCTCCAATTACGTTCATTTTCCAAGACGACAGAGATGATTAACCGTTTTTTTTTTTGGATGCATAGGACAGGATCACAAGTCTATCGAAAGCATGGAAACTTGTACGAGAGGCTTTTCAGGCGGGGGATAAAGGGGACGAGATTGTAAGAATATGGACGTGAGTATCTTAACAACGCGTGGCGGAGGCGGTGCGAGGCGAGGGGCGACGCGCTACTGCCCAGGCGACACTGACACCGGGAATCCTGTCACTGGACGGATACGGATGCTTTTATCAGCCTCTTGCGTGAGACAGACATTATCAAGCTGTCTACCTTCCTGAGCCCCGCCGACACACCATTCACTACACAGCTGTCTCCTTCTCCTCCTACTCCTTACCCTCCTCCTCCTCCTCCTCCCTTTCTTTCATTTTCTTATCCTTTTCTTTACCAGCATACTTTCCCTGTTGCCTTCCTTTTCCTCCTCCTCCTCTTCCTCTTTCATTTTCTTATCCTTTTCTTTACCAGCATTCTTTCCCTGTTGCCTTCCTTTTCCTCCCTTATATTTTTCCTCCTCCTCCTCCTCCTCTTCCCTTTCTTTCATTTTCTTATCCTTTTCTTTACCAGCATACTTTCCCTGTTGCCTTCCTTTTCCTCCCTTATATTTTTCCTCCTCCTCCTCCTCTTCCTCTTTCATTTTCTTATCCTTTTCTTTATCAGCATTCTTTCCCTGTTGCCTTCCTTTTCTTCCCTTATATTTTTCCTCCTCCTCCTCCTCTTCCCTTTCTTTCATTTTCTTATCATTTTCTTTACCAGCATTCTTTCCCTGTTGCCTTCCTTTTCCTCCCTTATATTTTTCCTCCCCCCCTTTCCTCCTCTTTCATCTTCCTTTCCTTTTCTTTACCAGCATTCTTTCCCTGTTGCCTCCCTTTCATTCCCTTTATATTTTTCCTCCTCCTCCTCCTCCTCCTCCTCCTCCTCCTTTTACTCTAGTCGGTTTTGTGTTGAGAGAGGGGGGAGGGGGGGTGGTCAGCTGACTGTGATTATTAGGGGAGTTTAAAAATTAGTTCATTGATTTTTGTCTTGATTTAGTTTGTTTATTAAGTTTATTTTAGTTTAACATCCTAAGGAGGCATGGTTGGGGGTATTGCAGGGAGGGGGGGAGAGCGGGAAAGGACCCCCCCCCTCCCCTCCCCCCCATCTCGTATCAGGTCAGGAAGTCATGGCCCAAGCGTTCAGATGGTGTAATTTCCGGTGATGTTCTACAGGTATATAACATCAACATCCTCCCCCCTGCTTCCCATCCTAACCCCAACCTCCGCTCCCCCCTCCTCCCTCCCTCTATTCTAATCCCCAATCCCTCTCTACTTTTCCATTTCCCAATCTCCAGCCCCTCCGTCCTTCCTCCCCTTCCCCTTCAACCATATCCCTTTCCTCCTTCCTTCTCCTATTCCCCAACACCTAACACCTCCCTCTTTCCCCTTCTCTCTAATCCCCAGCCCCTTCTTCCTTCTTTCTCCCTTCCCCAATCCCCAGCCCCTCCTTTCTTCTTCCCTTCCCCAATCCCCAGCCCTTCTCTTCCCCCTTCCCAATCCCCAGCCCCTCTTCCTTCCTTTCCCCCTTCTACAATCCCTAGCCCCTCCTTCCTTCCCCTTTTCCCAACCCCCAACCCCTCCCTCTTACCCCTTCTCTCTAATCCCAAGCCCCTCCATCCTGCTCTCCCCCTTCCCCGATGCCTGCCCCTTCTTCTTCCCCCCCTTCCTCCCCCCTCTACCCTCTCCCTCACTAAGTTTTTCATGTGGTCACTGTTTTCTCCCCTTGCTAGTTTCCCCTCCCTCCCTCACCCACATGTGCTAATTTTCCCTTCCCTTCCCCTCTTCCCTCCTCCCAAACCACCTCTCCCCTCCCTCCCGCTCTCCCTCCTTCCCCATTTTCATTTGATCGCTGTCGGCTTTCCCCTCACTCTATCTCCCCCCGACACCTCTACGCGTTACAGCCTCCTCCTCCTCTTCTATCCTCCCCTCCTGTCCCCGCCTCTCCCTTCCTCCGTTCCCTTTCATCTGGTCTGTATAGCCGCGGACACCCCACAACACAGGCTGGCGCGGTGGTGATTGTCCGTTTGTCCGTCTGTCTGTGTGGCTGGACGCGGACCAACTCAACTCGGCCGTGTGAGCAGTGTTACCAGTCACACTCAGACCAATGCATTTACAGTTTCAGGCCCAAAAACTATCGTACGACCCCAATAATGATGTTTAATTAACCCGGTAGCTGCGGGGATCATATGGGCTGGTATTATAAGACACATTCGCTTGTCACATCAACTATTTCTAAAGGTCAAAGTGGGGATCATTCGGGTTCTAATGAGTGTTTCTTTAAGCTCACGGTACAGAAGAAGGGTCAAACTACCACCAGGGTCATAAAACTACTTCTGGAAATGCCCCAAACTCCTAGGAAAGCCTTGTCAAATTGGTGAACTTTGGACACGAAATGTTTAGTAATACGGCCCAAACATTGTCTTAAAGGCCCCTCCCTCTAAGTGACAAAAATGAGAAAAACATCATCACTTACGCAAACCATTTCATAATATATATCAACGCATTTGTGATCAGTTTATGCATCATCTATTTTTTGGGGGGGGTTTATTTCATGGCAAAAATTTGGCCCGTCGCTGGTACACGGTAAAGCCACAAATTTGTCCCGTCGCTGCTACACGGTAAAGCCACAAATTTGTCCCGTCGCTGCTACACGGTAAAGCCACAAATTTGTCCCGTCGCTGCTACACGGTAAAGCCACAAATTTGGCCCGTCGCTGCTACACGGTAAAGCCACAAATTTGTCCCGTCGCTGCTACACGGTAAAGCCACAAATTTGTCCCGTCGCTGCTACACGGTAAAGCCACAAATTTGGCCCGTCGCTGGTACATGGTAAAGCCACAAATTTGGCCCGTCGCTGGTACACGGTAAAGCCACAAATTTGGCCCGTCGCTGGTACATGGTAAAGCCACAAATTTGGCCCGTCGCTGGTACACGGTAAAGCCACAAATTTATCTCGTCGCTGCTACCGGGTTAAGGTCAGTGTTGAAAGGGTCAAGTATCATTTTTCTTTTATGTATTTATGGGTCAGTAACCGAGAAATACGAGGTGCTGAGTGGGGTAGTCTAGTAGCGTTGTGTGGGAGTCGAGCCGCCCGCCAGCACTCAACACCTAACCGCCCGCGCAAACACCCGCCACCCGCCCGCTGAGTCATGTGTTTATCGCCGGGCATCCACCGCCGAACACTTGCTTCCTGTCCGTCGGCTGTTTATGTTTCCTCGCGTGGCAGGTTGTGTGTGTGAGCGCCGCGTTGGTGACAAACATCTCCTGGGATTTGAACAGGAGGAGGACCTTGAGCGAATGGGTGTTGCTTTTCCTTTCATTGGTAGTAGTAGTAGTAGTAGTAGTAGTAGTAGTAGTAGTAGTAGTAGTAGTAATAATAATAATAATAATAATAATAATAATAATAATAATAATAATAATAATAATAGTAAAGTATGATAGGTTGGGTAGAGTTGGGTTGAAGTTTGTCACGGCAGCAGTCACTTAAAAGTTCTTGATCAAAGCGCGCGCAAACACACACACACACACACACACACACACACACACACACGGCACCTGTCTTCACCCTTCACCTGTCACACACGCACCCCCCCCCACCCCCTACCCCCTCCTCGGGCCCGTCATTACCTTCTCCGGGACTTCTTGGCCTTGCGCCTGAAGGAGATGAAGCAGGGGCAGCAGTAGAGGGCGGAGCGGCGCCGCTCGCTGGCACTCTCGTCGTCCGATATGTAGGCGACGGTCTTGATGGAGGCAGACAGACCACCTGTTGACTTGACGGAGGGAGAGGTGACGGTGAGGGAAGAGGCGGAGGAGGCGGTGGTGCTGGAGGAGGTGGAGGAGGAGGCGGAGGAGGACGCGGAAGACGAGGCGGGCGAGGGCACGGCGATGGGGGAGGAGCAGGGCGCCTGGCGGCCGGCACTGAGGTCCCTGACTTGGGGCGTAACGCGCGTCCCCAGGAAGGAGGAGGCGCGCGAGGAGGACTTCTCGCTGCTGGTCACCTTGTGGTAGGACAGGGACTTGCTGGGCCGCGAGTCCCCGCTGCCGCCCGACGGGGACCGCACGAAGGCCAGCATCTCGTCCTTCACGAACTCGAACACTTCCTTGCTCTTGCTCCTTTCCTCCTCGGGCCCGGGCGTCGCCGCGGCCACCACCCGTTCGGAGCCGCCCTCGTCGCGGAGGCAGGCGGGGTCGCCATCGTCCAGGTCGCCCAGCTCGCGGCACTCCTTCGTGTAGGTCTCGGCGGCACGCAGGGCGTCGCTGCCGGCCTGGGTGGCCTGCACGCCACGATCCTGGGTCCCTGCCGCCGCAGCCACCGCCACCACCGCGGCACCACCCTCCACCTCCGCCTCGCCCTGTGCTCGCGGCGGCTTCCCATCCTTCTTGCCGCCATGCTTGCCCTTCACTTTCCGCTTCCGCCGCTTACGCCTGTGGGAGTGCCGTCGCGGCCGGGCCCCCACGCCCCCCGCGCCCTCCACGGCCTCCCGCCGTTGTCGCTTCTCGCGCCGCGCACGCAGAATGCACAGCAGCCTCTCGTGTACCTTCTTGCGTACCTCCAGGTACTCGACGCCGTAGAGCACCGAGATGGAGTCCCACTGTCTCACAACACTGATATGTTTGCACGTTCTCGGGGCGGCCAGGGACTGCACGGAGCCCTGGCTGCTCTGCTCCAGCCCCCGCACGTTCAGCAGCGGGAAGGCGCCGCGCCCACCCTTAGCGGGGTCTCGCTCACACGGCCGGGCCGACGCCGGTGGGGAGCCGGGCCGGGTGCACGTCCTGCCGCCACTGGCACCCTGGGCGGCACTAGCCTCCTCCCGCCGAGCCCTCTCCGCGCCGGGGCTCGCTGTGGCCCCGCCACGCCCCGTCGGTGAGTCCAGCCGGCAGCCTGCGGGCGCCTCCTGCACCAGCTGGATGCGGGAGCGGGACACCCCTGCCGCGTCTTTGCGGCACAAGGTACAGCTGGCGGCGCTGAGGGAGCCATCGACCGTCTGGATCGCCGGCAGAGCGCTGCTGTCCGTGGTCAGCATCTCGCCGCTCCCCCGCGTGCTGAAGACGTGCTGGCCTACGCCGCCTCCCCAGCCGCCGCCCTCCTTCGCCTCCTTCCTACGAGCCCCGTCGAAGGGGCTGGAGGACCGACCATTCTGCGGAGGGCGGGGCCGCGCCTTGCCGTGGAAGGAGCCGCCCTTGCCTGGGGGAGCTGAGCCCCCGTGACGGTGTTCGTGCTTGTTGGAGGCCCCGTGGACGGCGACCTCCGGGTGGCGGCGGCGGGGGAGGAGGTGCACCACCAGCCACCGGTAGAGGGATCCCCCCAGGCGGCGGGAGTTGCTCCTCACAGGCATCCAGGGGCCATGTACCCGGGGTCTGGGGCCCACCACGCCGCTTCCATGACACAGGGGATGCCGCCCCCCGCCTGAGCTGCTGCAGGCGACCACCAGCCACCAGAAGACCATCACATGTTACGGGCACGGGGCGGGCACCGGACCGGACGGGGGCACCAGTCAGTGGTCACAGCGAGGCGGCGGGGCGGGGCGGGGCGGGGTGGGCGCCGTGGGGTGGCCGCTGCCGTGCCGCACCGCCAGGCCTCCCTGCAGCGGGCCTTGGGGCGCCTCCATCGCGGCCCATCAGGTACACACGCCGCCACACGCCGTCATGCCGCCACGCCGCGCCACGCACACCATCTCCACGCCCAGCACACGCACACCCACACCCACACAGGGACGACACTCCACGTGGCGGGACTACAAGGCTGACGGAGGGAGTGACACGCCCGCCACGCCTTACTGGTGGCCGGGGGACGAGTGGCTCATGGGCGTGACGGAGGCGGGGTGGCGGCGGCGACGGGGCAGTGGAGGCGGCGCGAGAAGTGTGGCTGAGTAGAGGCCCAGAGTGGGCAGAGTAGAGAGAGAGGGAGCGAGAGGCCGAGCGCCGTCAGGAGAGACTGAGGGTAGAGAGTGGAAGGCGAGAGGGAGGCGGCGCGTCAGGGGAGCGTCGCCCCAACACTGGCCAGGCGGCGGCTCGGTAGCTCTCAGCAGGCATCCTCCGGCCGCACGCCGACGCAGCAGCGGACTCGTCGCGTCTGGCGCTCTCACACGGCCACTCAGCTAACACACACACACACACATACACACACACGCCTGACACACAGGGACTCCCAGAGAGGGGTCCTCCGCCAGCAGGCACACGAAAACCCGACCACCGAGCTAAACTTTATACTTCAGAGAACGGTGGTGACAGCTGGTGGCCCTCCCCCGCACCCCCACCCATCCCGGCCCCGTGCGTCACCCCGTGGGGCGGCAGCAGCACGCCTTCCCGTCACCCGGGGCTCACCAGTGTCCGCGCCCCGACACACGACAGAGATCAATAGAAGCTTCACTGCTGCCGGAGACCAACTGGTGCCTCTCGCCTCCCAGCCCTCGCTCATTTCCTGCCTGATGCTTCGGGTTAGCTGACCTCCGCCCCCCTCCCCCCTCACACCCCCAGCAGCACGCCCCCGCAAGCAACACCTAAACCCCAGGAGGTGATGAAGGTTACGGGGCCAAGAGGTGATGTGATGGAGGAGGAGGAGGAGGAGGAGGAGGAGAAGGAGGAGGAGGAGGAGGAGGAGGAGGAGGAGGAGTACATGAGGAAGATAAATAAGGGGCACGTGAGGGAAAGAAGATGAGGAAAAGACGAGCGAGAGAAAGGAGAAAGACAAAGAGAGTGAGAGGAAGAAGATGACAAGGAGGATGGGAATAAGAGAACAGTGATAAAGGAGGGAGGAAGAGAGACGAAGAAGACAACGACGAGGAAGATAAAAAGGAAGAGAAAACAGGGAGAATTTTAACAGAAGAAAGAAGAGGAGGAAGATGAACAAACCCCTGATAATAAAAAGAAAAAGGAGAAAGAAGAGGAATAATAAAGAGGAAACTGATAAAGCTGAGAAAGAGGATAAAGAGGAGGATGAGGAAAACAGTAATAAAGAAAGGAGGACAGAACAGAGGACAATAAAGACGATAAGAACGAGAAAAACCCTGATAACAGAACATAAGGAAGAAGAAGAAGAAGAAAAAGAAGAAAACCGTAATAAACGAAGGATGAGATTGAAGAGAAGAGGAAGAGGAGGTGGAGGAGGAGAAGAAGGATAAAGACGAGGAGGAAAAAAAAAAAAGGAAAATAAAATAGCACCCCCTAAAAAAAAAAAAAAACGCAAGAATGGAAAACGTACTCGCTCGGAAGTAAGTCAGCGTGTAGGGGTGTTGGGGGGTGTTGGGGAAGGGGGGGGGGGGACGTGACGCGCGAAGACTGGGTTACTGGATGCTGCTGCTGCTGATGATGATGATGGGGACGTTTGGTGCCCGAGGGTGTTATAAGCAGGCGAGAGACATGGGTTGGTGTGTTGCTGAGTCTTCAATCAATATGTAAGTCTCGGTCTCGGGGTCTCTCTCTCTCTCTCTCTCTCTCTCTCTCTCTCTCTCTCTCTCTCTCTCTCTCTCACACGATGTTTATTTTTATTGGACGATCAGGATTACCATGACAACTCCTCCGCCTCCACACACACACTAACACACACACACACACACACACACACACACACACACACATACACACACACGCACGCACAAAGTCAATTGGTACATTAATTTAATTAGGAAAACTCATCTCGATTCTTTCATTGTAAATTCCAGACAGGCATTTAAACCCGACAAAGGGACACACACACACACACACACACACACACACACACACACACACACACACACTCATGGAAAACAAGACCATCAATATTTCCTGTTGTTTATGTCATTGCCCTCTGTGTGTGTGTGTGTGTGTGTGTGTGTGTGTGTGTGTGTGTCCGTCTGTCTCTTAATACCATCCACTCCGGAGGCCGCAACTCACGCCCTGAGCCTCCAATTTCCTCAAGTGACAAGGAGGAGGAGGAGAAAGAGGAGAAGGAGGAGGAGAAAGAGGAGAAGGAGGAGGAGAAGGAGGAGGAGGAGGAGGAGGGACAGAAAAAAAAGGGTTCCAAATCTTCGTCAAGGAGGTGGAGGAAGGAGGAGGAGGAGGAGGAGCATCCAACTGAAGAAGCAATGAGGTGAGGTAAAGCAAGGATCAAGAAGAGGAAGAAGAAGAAAAAGAAGAAGAAGAAGAAGAAGAAAACAAAAAAAACTGTGGATGAGATGTAAGAGGAGAGGAAGAGGAGGTGGTGGAGGAGGAGGAGGAGAAAGAAAGAAGCATCAGAGAGGAGGAGGAGGAGGAAGAGGAGAAGGAAAAAAAGAAAGAGAAACACAGAAAAGGGATGAGGAGAAAGAGGACAGACAAGAATCAAAGAGGAGGAAGGGCAGATGCATTGAACCGGAGGAGGAGGAGGAGGAGGAGGAGGAGGAGGAGGAGGAGGAGGTAGCGAGGAGGAAAGGCGGCTCGTTAGGGAGATAAGCCAAGATTCCGGGAGCCTTCACAAGGTATCAATCGAAGTCACGCCCTTGCCTTGCCTAGCGCCCAGGTGAGGGGGAAGGGAGGAGGGAAGGGAGAGCTAAGGGGATAAGAAAGGAAGGGGGATAAGACGCAAAGAGAAGGGACATGGGATAGGAGATGGAAGGGGATGGTGGTGATAGTGGTGTTGAAGAGAGAGACAGGGGAAAGAGAGAGGAGAGCAAAGGTGACGTCTGATGTGTGTGTTTCATGTGTTGCAAGATACGAGTGAGCTGGGAATAACAATAACAAGGAGAGGGAGACAAAGAAACGAAAGAAAGAGAAAAAGGAGGGAAAAAAAGAACAAGATAAGATACGTGACAAGAAGATAAAGATAAAAAGAAAGGATGTAGCTGGATATGATGAGAGAGAGAGAGAGAGAGAGAGAGAGAGAGAGAGAGAATGGAAACTAGCATTATTAGTGTTATTTGTATTCAGGAAGAGGAGGCGAAGAGGAGGAGGAGGAGGAGGAGGAGGAGGAAGTGTGCGAAGAAGAGATCCTGTGATTTAAAAGACTGCGATAGGCCAATAATGAAAAAAAAAAGAGGAAGAGGAAGAAGAGGAGGAAGAGGAGGCTTTTTCACTCTTCTCAGCTTCCACCTTCATCCATGCATACAACTAACTCCACACACTTCTCCCTTCCACTTCATCTCCACTTTCTCCATCTTTTCCTCCTCCATCAAACTCCACTCTTCTCTTCCCCCATATTTCATCTCCTCCAGTTTCTCCATCTTTCTCCTCCTCCTCCACCAGAATCTCATCTCCTCCACTTTCAGCATCTCCACACTCTTCTCCCACTATCTGTCATCTCCACTCTCTCCTCCACCCAACTCCACTATTATCAATCACCATATCTCATCTCCACTTCTCCATCCTTCTCCTCTTCCTCCACCACCAAAATCTCCCATCTCCACACACTTCTCCACCAAACTCCACTTCTCCAGCATCCCATCCACCCACTCCACCCAAAAATAAATTACGTCACTTTAGGGAAACAAAATTAAAACAAAACGCAAATGAAAAACAGAATGGAAAAGAGAGAGAGAGGGAGAGGGAGAGAGGGAGGAAGGGAGGGAAGGAAGGAGGGGAGTGCACGATCGATCACAAAGGAACAGCATAGAGGAAAGGGAGGGAGGGGAACGGAGGGAAGAGAGGGAGGGAGGGAGAGGAGGGAAAGCCGCAGGACCCAGCATCACAATACGAGGAAGAGAGAAGGGAGAGAGAGAAAGGGAGGGAGGGAGAGGGAGGAGAAAAAAAGAAGAGGGGAAAAATAATGGGAAACGAGAAGTAGAATCAATGGGCGTGAAGGACAAAGAGGAAAATAAAGAAGAGGAAAATATATATAAAAGTTCAGGGTGATTGTGTTTGTGAAATATCCACACACACACACACACACACACACACACACACACACACACACACACACACACACACACACAAGGGGAAAGGAAGCGAATACAGAAACATACAAGACCACGAAGAAGAAAGGAAGAGGAGGAGGAGGAAGGAGAAAAGGAAGAAGGAAGGCGAGATAAGAGAGGATGGAAGAAGAAGAGGAATACATAGGAATACATAGGAAGAACAGACACCAGAAGAAGAAGAAGTAGAAGTAACGATGGTGAGACAAAGAAGAAGGCGAAGAGAAACGATTGGAAGGATAGGACGAAGGGTAGAGGAGGAGGAGGAGGAGGAGGAGGAGGAGGAGGAGGTAAGAAGCAGATCGGAGGAGACAATGAAAGAGAAACAGGGTGACTGGACCACAACAATAGGAAAGAGAGCGAGAGCGAGAGAGAGAGAGAGAGAGAGAGAGAGAGAGAATAGTCCTCCAAAAAGTCTAAGGTCTTTCCTGCAACAGTTTCATTTACTCTCTCTCTCTCTCTCTCTCTCTCTCTCTCTCTCTCTCTCTCTCTCTCTCGCAGTCAATCCACGGAATGCAATATGCGTGTGAGGAAAGCATTAATACGAGAGAGAGAGAGAGAAAATGGAAGAGAAAATTAATCAACACTTTCCTTGAGGATTAAACACACACACACACACACACACACACACACACACACACACACACACACACACACACACACACACACCCAAGAAGATAAACCGAAAATCCAAATTACAAACGTGTCGAGAGAGAGAGAGAGAGAGAGAGAACGAAGGACTGAAACGTATGGCATAGTGGTGGTGATGCTGGTGGAGGGAGGAGGAGGAGGAGGAGGAGGAGGAGGAGGAGGAGGAGGAGGAGGGTGACAGGGAGGCGAGGCGAAAATCCATGAGCAGTGAGAGAGAGAGAGAGAGAGAGAGAGGTCAGTGGGACAGGGCTGGAGGGAGGCTTCAAGTGTTTACAGTACTACTATATACACCTCCTCCTCCTCCTCCTCTTCCTCCTCCACTACTAACACCTCTAATCTTCTGTCGCCTACTCTCTCTCTCTCTCTCTCTCTCTCTCTCTCTCTCTCTCTCTCTCTCTCTCTCGTACCCGTCCGATACACGTATTAATGAGGTCACTTGAGCCGAGTCTTCACCAATCAGGACGAGATACGTTTGATTCTCTCTTCATCATTATTATTTGGATTTCTATTAGTTATTTTTTTCTTTTACTCCGTTTCTTTATATTAATCTATTATTTGGATTTTCATTCGTTTTTCTTTCCTTTCTCTTCCTCGTCTATGTATATTTCCGTCTTCCTTTTCTTCATCTGTTGTTTGCATTCCCATTCTTCATTTTTCTTGTTTTGTTTTTCTTTTCTTCATCCTTTTTTTATGTGTTTTCGTTTTCGTTCGTTTTTCTTTAGTTCTTTTTCTTCATTCTCGTTTATTCCCTTTTCATTATTTTTTTCTTTTCTTCCCTTTCCTCGTCCTCTAACAATTATTTTCATTTCTATTACTTTTTCGGTTTTATTTTCCGTATCTTCTAACTATATTTGCATTTTCATTCTGGTATTCTTCCTTTTACTCATCCTCTATTCTCTTCCTTCCCGGTTTCCTTTCTTTCTCCTCGTATTTCTTCCTTTTTCCTTTCTCCTTCTCCTCCTCTTCCTAGTAATCCTCTCTTCCCCGAATTCCTTCCTTCCTTCCTTCTTCAATTCTCCTCATCGCCCTTCTTTTCCTCTTAACAAGTTCACTTCCTTCTGCGATTTTTAAAACTCACTCATTCTTTCTTTCCTCTCCTGATTCTTTTCCTCTAATCTCTCAACTCTCTCGTTCCACTTCCTCTCCTCCTCCTCCTCCTCCAAGTCGGGCTCAAGACTCGCTATTCATCAGAGGAAAAAGAACTCTCACTTTCTTTTCCTCCTCGCGAACACCTGGCTATACCTCACCTGCCGCGACGTCCAGGTGACACACACACACACACACACACACACACACACACACACACACACACACACACATCTTTAATCCTATGCCACTAAGAGGATGGAAACAAAATTATAAATAGATAAGTTTGCCCCAACATCTAACTCAAAAGAAAATGGGACACGCTATACATCTTACCTTTACCGACAGCGTTATCGACATATCTATAACTCTGTGCCTTTACCAGATGGTGTTAGTATCATCCCTTTCAGTTATCATGACCCAAGCAAAGGTTAACACGAATGAGAGAAGAGGGAGAGCTTTAAATAACATCCATTTTACACTGATCAATCTTTGGGATCAAACCTCAATAGAGAAGTTGGGATCCAGGAAACTTGAAACAGAATCCTTGTAGTCTCACGTTTCCTGATCCATTGTCATTGTGGTTATGAAGCCTCGGAAGGGGGCACTGATATAAAACTGAAACCGATATAGAAAACGGACAAACAGAGCGCTGAGACCTCATAACCTACCGCTATCTGTTATTAAATTAGTCATGTTGATATTGCGGCTTTAGATTAGGAGGGAGGGACTTAGATACTGAAGAGGTTGATAAAAATGGAAAGGAACAGACCACTTCAAACCCCACCTCACGTTTTCTTTCTATAGTGCAGATGACAGAAAACGCGTGAAGAGGGGTGACTTGCATATCGAGGAGTGTTATTTATAACTTGGATAGAAGAGGGAAACGAAAAACATAGAAAAATGGCAAAAATAGCATTCCAAACCCCACCTCACATTTTCTTTCATTAGTACTAGTGACAGAGAGGGCGTGAGGGGGGACTTATATATCGAAAAGTGTTAGTTTTGTCGATATTAAAGAAATAGGGAGTTAAAATATTGAAGCAAGAGGGAAAAAAGAAGAGAAAAAGGACCCTAAACCTCACCTCACGTTTTCTCTGTTAATATCCGTGACAGAGAACGCGTGAGGGGAGGGGTGACTTACATATCGAGGAGGTTGACAGCGAGGGACAGCCACTGCACGGAGGTAAGGTGGTCCCCGCGCGGCAGCTGGGTGAAGGAGGGGATGTGGCGGGTGCCCTGGTGAACGGCCGTCATCTTGGGCACGTTGAAGCTTCAGCGAACGAAGGAAAGGTCTAACCACACGTCCTGCACCCACATACGACGACGCAAGTGACGCAGAACAGACGCCGACCAAGTACTTCTTCTGCGGCGGCTTCAGGAACTTGTGAAGGCGAGGTGTTGGGGACTAGGTATTGGACTAGACGACCAGGTGAAGAACTAGTCGACCAGGTGAAGAACTAGGCGACCAGATGAAGGTATAGGCGACCAGATGAAGGTATAGTCGACCAGATGAAGGTATAGTCGACCAGGTGAAGGAATAATCGACCAGGTAACTTGCTAGATGATATACAGATGAGCAGGAAGACCAGATGATGTAGTAGTCGACCAGGCAGAGGCACAAGTCAACCAGATACAGGTGCTAGTCGACCAGGTGAAGATTTCGACCAGCTGGGAGGGGACTGAAGATGTCTAAGGGAGTCAGGTCGTCAGGAAGACCTTTGGGGGACTACAACGACCACCCCGGAAGACCATCTCTTTCTCTCCATCCACCAGCTGTGTGTACCACGACCCTGCCTTGGTGAAACGTACACACCCACGTACACGGACGCACACGGGAGCCGGCAGTAACGCACACGAGCACTGTTCTTTATCAGAGTTCAGACTGAGCGTGTGTGCGTGTGTGCGTGAGTGCTTCCTGTGTGTGAATGAGTCCGGGGAAAGCCAGACGGAGAGCTAGGGTGAGTGAGCTACCTCTTATCTCTCTCCCGGGTCTACAGACGCACATACATAGACAGGGATACGCACATGAAAGGTCACTTGGTTTCCACGTACACACATACACACACGGATAGGATTAAGGTCTTTCTGATATCCTTTTTTTTCTGATAAAGGTCAAAGCTGTGGAGGTCAAAGGTCATTATAGTTATTAGGCAATCACAGGTATAATGCAGGTAAGGTTACGACACGAGGCGCAGGTAAGAGCACAGGTAATTGGTTTTGAGTTTGAGTTTAATTGAGGGTAGAAATGAGCGAGTCTCAGGTAACAGGTGTTTGTGTGTGTGTGTGTGTGTGTGTGTGTGTGTGTGTGTGTGTGTGTGTGTGTGTGTGTGTGTGTGTGTGTGTGTGTGTGTTTACCTTTTTTTCCTTTTAACTCGTCACGTCAACTTTAAAAAACAAAAACGAAAACGAAAAAAAATAAATAAATACAGAACAGGAAATAGAGCAAATTCGACCCCCCAAAAAATAAAGAAAAAAAAATCACAGCCATAAAAAACGACAGAGAGAGAGAATATCCCCTAATCCTTCACTAGTCCTTTTGTCACGATAATGCTGATAAGGGAGTGAGTCAGGGAGGTCAGGAGGAGGAAGAGGAGGAGGAGGAGGAAGAGGAGGAGGAGGAGGTATAAGAGGCATGTTCATAGCTAATTGCCTCAATCTTGTTTCATATTCGACGTAAAGAATCTTCCTCTTCCTCCTCCTCCTCCTCCTCCTCCCTTTAATGCAAGGTCAAAGCGTAGTGCCGTTAGTTAACCTTGATATGGAAGAGGAGGAGGAGGAGGAGGAGGAGGAGGAGGAGGAGGAGTTAGAATAGAAGGAAGAAACAGAGGAAAAAGAACCAGACGACGAGGACGAAATGAAGGAGGAGGAGAGAAAGGAAGAGGGAGAGGAGGAGGAGGAGGAGGAGGAGGAGGAGGAGGAGGTAGAATGTAAGGAATAAGCAGATGAAAAGAAAGAAGACGAGGAAGAAAAGGAGGAGACAAAAGAAGAAGAAGAGGAGGAGGAGGAGGAGGAGGAGAAGGAGGAGGAGGAGGAGGAGGAAATCTATTATCCCCAGAAAACACAGTAACAAAGGATGAAAGGAAGCGATTAAGAATAAGAAGCAAATAAACGACAAATATTAATAATGGAGATAAATATTTAAAGATACGCTCGCTCGCTCTCTCTCTCTCTCTCTCTCTCTCTCTCTCTCTCTCTCTCTCTCACATCCATTCGCTCTTCTTCCTCTTTCATCCTCCTTTCTCTTTTTTTCTTTCTTCGCATCCCTTTCCCTCCTCCTCCTCCTCCTCTTCTTCTTTTTCTTCTTCCTCTTTCTCCTCCTCCTCCTCCTCTTCCTCCTCCTCCGGGTCATATCTCTTGGCAACGCTGAATGTTATCACCAAAATTATTTCCTTGATAAAACTCTCACCTCCCAAACTCATCACCACCACCACCACCTCCACCCACTCACCTCCATCTTCCACCTCCTCCTCCACCTCCTCTTTCTCTTCAGCACACGCCAACACCTCTTCTGAATCTTGCCCTTGTTAGTCTCCTCCTCCTCCTCTTCCACCACCACCTCCTCCTCCTCCTCCTCTTCGACCCTCATTACTCATTTCTCCAGTTCCATTATGCTCACTGCTTATCATTCCACACACACACACACACACACACACACACACACACACACACACACACAGTCTCGGCGGCGGTTAAGGTCCATAATTACATGCAACAAGACATACACAAGCAGAGGCAAGGTCATAGTGTGCCTTAGAGATGGGAGGTGACCTGACTGCGTGCTGGAAGATGCTAAGGAAGGATGCTTATGCTCTCGCTCTCTCTCTCTCTCTCTCTCTCTCTCTCTCTCTCTCTCTCTCTCTCTCTCTCTCTCTCTCTCTCTCTCTCTCTCTCTTGTTTACTTCTTCATTCCACAACTCCATCCTGTATTTTTCCTTTTTCTCTCTCCTTTTCTTTTCCTCTTTATTTTCTTTAACCTATTTTCATCATTTTATTGTGCTTTTTTACTGTATTTTGTATTCTTTTTCTACCTTTTTTTTTTTTCATCTCCTCCTCCTCCTCCTCCTTCTCCTCTTTCTTATTCCGTTCTTTACTTTTTACGCTTTGTCTTCTTTTCATTCAACTTTTCTTTTTTTTCGTCTTCTGCTCCTCCTCCTCCTCCTCCTCCTCCTCCTCCTCCTCTTTCTTATTCCGTTCTTTACTTTTTACGCTTTGTCTTCTTTTCATTCAACTTTTCTTTTTTCGTCGTCTCCTCCTCCTCCTCCTCCTCCTCCTCTTCTTCAGATCGATGGAGCAGTTACTTCGCGGTTCAGGTTCGTCCATTGGCCAGCCCCTCCATTTCCTTCCTTTAGTGTAAGATCATCCGTGTGTGTGTGTGTGTGTGTGTGTGTGTGTGTGTGTGTGTGTGTGTGTGTGTGTGTGTGTGTGTGTGTGTGTAATTCCCTTCCGTGATCAATTTTCATTCATCATTACAATATTAACGAGGGTTTAACGCGGCAATCTCTCTCTCTCTCTCTCTCTCTCTCTCTCTCTCTCTCTCTCTCTCTCTCTCTCTCTCTCTCTCTCTCTCTCTCTGTACGATTTGCTCTTCCCTTCCTCCACTTTTATCCCTTCCTTTCCTCCCCTTTTATCAATTTCTTTCCTCCCCTTTTTCCCCTCCTTTCCTCCCCTTTTCCCCTCCATCCCTCCCCTCTCTCCACTCCTACTCTTTATTCCTTTCTTTCCTCCCTTTTCTCCAGTCAATCTCTCCTTTCTCTCCCCTCCCTTCCCTCCTACTCTTTCTCTCTATCTCTTTTCCTGACCCAATCAAAACCAGGTCATCGAGGTCAAGGTCACTTCCTGGTTCACTTTGACCCCTCACACGCCCCACTGCCCCCTCCTCCCTCCCCCACTGCCCCCACCTCCCTCCTCTATAATGCAGGAAAACAACACCGTAACGAATTTTCTAACACCCCCAGGATGAATTTACCCCTGTGGCCTGGGGGGGGGGATAGGGAGATGGGGAAGGAAGGGGAGTAAAGAGACGGAAAGGGGAGATAATGGAAGGGAAGGTGATAAGGAGGGGAAGGTGAGGGAAGGGGAAGGGATAGGAAGGATAGGGAGGGGTAGGGATGGGATGGGAGAGGAAATGGAAGGGAGAGGAAGGTAGGTGAAGGGAGGGAATGGGCTTGGAAGGAAGGGTAAGGGAAGGGGAAGGGATGGGAAGGATAGGGAGGGGTAGGAAGGGGATGGGAGAGGAAATGAAAGGGAGAGAAGGGAGAGGAAGGTAAGGGATGGGAAGGCAATGGAAGGAAGGGTAAGGGAAGGGTGAGGAAGCTGAAGGGAGGAGAATGAAGGGGAAGGGAGGGGAACGAAGGTGAAGGGAGGAGAAAATGATGGAGAGGGAGGAGGGAAGACAGGGAAGGCAAGGGAAGAGACGAGAAGGGAAGGGAAGGAAAGAAAGGTCAAAGAATATCTCTATCCTTTTGTGATCTTAAATGTCACGTCCAGAGAGAAAAAAAAGAAGAAACAGTGGATCAGATGACACGTGTACGCCTCTGTGTGTGTGTGTGTGTGTGTGTGTGTGTGTGTGTGTGTGTGTTTAACCACCTCCTCCTCCTCCTCCTCCTCCTCCTCCTCCTCATGGTTTCTTCTCTTCTTCCATCTTGCGTTGAGTGAGGAAAATAAACTGTTTGCCTTACACACACACACACACACACACACACACACACACACAAAAGGAGGTAGTAGTAGTAGTAGTAGTAGTAGTAGTAGTAGTAGTAGTAGTAGTAGTAGTAGTAGTAGTAGTAGTAGTAGAAGTAGTGGCAGAAGGTTAAGGAGAAGAAGAAAAAGGAGGAGGAGGAGGAGGAGGAGGAGGAGGAGGAGGAGAAGGAGCGTCACGGTCCGCCACGAAGATGTAATGAGATTTCCATACTAATGTTCTCTCTCTCTCTCTCTCTCTCTCTCTCTCTCTCTCTCTCTCTCTCTCTCTCTCTCTCTCTCCGGACCAGTCCAAAAATGTTTACGTCAGCCTCTCTCTCTCTCTCTCTCTCTCTCTCTCTCTCTCTCTCTCTCTCTCTCTCTCTCTCTCTCTCTCTCTCTCTCTCATTCCTTCACCCTCTCTCCATTCTTATTTTTTCTTTCCTCCACTCTCCCCTCCATTCATCCCTTTTATCTCTCCTCTTCTTTTATTCCTCCATACCTCCTGCGTTGCCACCAAATATACTCTCTCTCTCTCTCTCTCTCTCTCTCTCTCTCTCTCTCTCTCTCTCTCTCTCTCTCTCTCTCTCTCTCTCTCTCTCATCTGCCTTATTCTTATCTCCCATCTTTCCCCTCCTCTCTCTTTCTCTAGTTCGTCCTCCTCTCTCTTTCTCTAGTTCGTCCTCCTCTTCCCTCCCAACCTCCTCCTCTCAATCTTTTCCATTAGCTCTCCCCATCTTCCTCTCCCCTCCCCTTCTCTCCTCTCCTCTCCCCTACCGATCCTATCTATTTCTAATCACGAGGTTAGGCGGAATGAGATGAGGTACAAGAGGCTTCACGTCACCCTTACCTGTCAATTTTCCCGATCAATAGCTTGGAGGGGAGGGAGAAGAGAGATGGGACACAGACGGGGAGGACAGACGGAGACAGAATAGACGGAAATACAAGAGGAAGACAGTAGAAGTTATGCATGAGTGTAAGAAGAGGTAGAACAGACAGAGAGAGAGAGAGAGAGAGAGAGAGAGAGAAAAAATACAGGCATAAAAACAAAACAATAAAACAAGAGGATGATAATGGGAGACTAAATAAAGAATAAATAGAAGAAGAGAAACTTGAGTGAAAAGGAAGGAGAAAAAGACACAAGATGAGACTGGGATAAAAAAAATAAAAAAATAAAAAAATAAAAAATAAATAAAAAAAATAAAAAACATAGACAAATACACATACCAATAACACATATATCCACCCCTTACAGCTTCCACCCCTTGACACACCCTCCATACACCCCTCCCCTTTCACCCCACTTCAGTCTCAGCGCCCCACGTAAGAGCAAACCAACAGACAAACACACAGACACCACTAACACATATATTCACTCCTCACAACTTCCCCTCCCCCATACCCCCCCCCCCCTTCTCTCAGCACTTCCCCGTAAGTTAAAAGACCACAAATGGGCAAGCCTTCAGTGCGGCGTGGAAGGGCGTCCCGCGAGGCATTCAAGACTCCTCCTCACTTAATGCAGAACGGCTAATTAATGCTAATGACCCCATAACTTACAGGTGTGTGTGTGTGTGTGTGTGTGTGTGTGTGTGTGTGGACGAATGAGGCCAAAAAGAGGAAGGCTGTGAAGATTCTGGGCAAAGATTCATCCTCTCTCTCTCTCTCTCTCTCTCTCTCTCTCTCTCTCTCTCTCTCTCTCTCTCTCTCTCTCTCTCTCTCTCTCTCTCTCTCTCTCTCTCTCTCTCACTCTCTCTCTCTCTCTCTCTCTCTCTCCATTACTACTTGTTCCTTTTTATCTTTCTCATTCTCTCCTCCATTTCTGCTTGTTCCTCTCTCTCTCTCTCTCTCTCTCTCTCTCTCTCTCTCTCTCTCTCTCTCTCTCTCTCTCTCTCTCTCTCTCTCTCTCTCTCTCTCTCTCAGCAGGTAACACAGGTGAGCAAGTTGTCAAGCAGGCAGGTAAGGAGGAGGGCGTGGCGGCGCGGGACGGGACAGGTCACTCTTGGCATCAGCCCTGGCAGGTAATGAGTTGACTCCACCTGAGATAGCCTTACGGTGGCCCTCTCCCAACCCCCTCTCCTTCCTCTCGCTCCTTTCCTCCCTCCCTTCCTTGTTCGTCTCCTCCACTCTTAGAAGTACATGTTAAATGGCTTCTTTCTTCCTTCCTTTCTTTCTTTTCTCTCCTAGCCTTAAAGTGCCTCTCTCCTTCCTCTCACTCCTTTCCTCCCTTCCTTCCTTGTTCGTCTCCTCCACTCTTAGAAGTACATGTTAAACGGCTTCTTTCTTCCTTCCTTTCTTTCTTTTCTCTCCTAGCCTTAAAGTGCCTCTCTCCTTCCCCTCACTCCTTTCCTCCCTCACTTCCTTGTTCGTCTCCTCCACTCTTAGAAGTACATGTTAAACGGCTTCTTTCTTTTTTCTTTCTTTTCTTACTTTTTTCTTCATTACTGAGACACCTGTTCTACCTATTATCTACCTGTCTGTCTGTCTGTGTGATTCTCTACCTCTTTACCTGTGTATCTACCTGCATTCTTGTCTAATTGCTTACTTATCTGTTTATTTACCTGTGTATTCGTCTGTATGATTGTCTACGTGTCTACCTATCTACCTGTTAATTTGTCTAAGTGTGTGTCTGTTTCCCTATTCATTTCTGTCATTTTTATCTGCGTCTCTGTCTGTTCGTCTTCTCATCTAATTATTCACTGCTTCGCCTGTCTACCTGTCCGCCGTCACGACCTACACCGCGTGCAATAACCTTCACCTCACGTCCCTGCTGCAGACCGTTCATGTCAGAATTCCAAACTCCTTTCCCTCCCTCACTCGCCTCCCGCCCCTCAATTTTCCATCACTTTTTCGCCAGCTTTCCAGAGTCTGCGCCACGTTTTCCCGCCACAAAGCTTGGTAATCCCTGCCTGGCTCACTCACCCTGCCGCCCATGCCTCACATACCCTGCCTGGCTCACTCACTTTGCCTTCCTCACCCTTCCCTGATGTTCCTGCCTAACTTACACACCCTGCCTCTCTTACTCACCCTACCGCCCTTACCTTCCTCAGTCCTCCCCCTCCCCTGCTGTCCATGGCTCACTTATACAGTATACACCCTGCCGCCCTTGCCTTCCTCACCCTCCCCTGCCGTTCCTGCCTCACTCACTCACCCTGCCGCCCTTGCCTTCCTCACCCTACCCTGACGTTCATGCCTCGCTCACACACCCTGCCGTCACCCCTTTTCACTCTCACCCTCACTCTTCCACCCCTACCACCCTCATTCTCACCCCTTTCACCCTTATACACCCTGCTGCCACCTCTTTCCACCTCCATCCTCACCCTGCTATCTTCTTCCACCCTCCCCATGTCACCCCTTCCACCTTCATCCTCACCCTGCCGTCACTCCTTCCACCCCCTCCCCTGCCACCCCTTCCACTCTTATCCTTACTCTTGCCACCACCCTTCCACCCTGCCGACACCCTTCACCCCTTCCACCCCGACCCTTGCCAGCTGCACCAAACTTCTCACCTGAATTACTGGTCTGATCACCCCTTCCTTGTCTTTACAGCACCCCTTAAGCACAGCCTCCTAACCCCAAGCACATCTTCCAGTCCCTCCCATTTCCATTATGATTTCCCCATTACCATTAACCTACTTTACCTTGCCCATATAAAACGTTTCTCTTTTTATTTCATTTATTTTAACTTGTGGAATATTTTAAACGATTCCTGTTGCCTCTTTTTTTTCTTCCCCTTACCCCATGCAAGATCTCCATTACCCATTAGAACAGGTAATATTTGGTGTGTCCCTCTCCTCACTTATATTCTATTCATATAAACTCATGACCTCACGAAATTGACCTGTCTTCCGGCCACTCCTCTGGACTCTTTTTGGGAGCAGGGAGTAGAGGGCCTTTTTTCATTATTTTTTCCTTTTTTTTTTTTTTTTTTTTTTTGCCCTTGAACTGTCTCCTTTGCTGGAAAAAGTTACCTGTTCTCTAAAGTTTAACCCTTCTTCTTTTATGTTTCTATGTTCTTATGTGTCCCTTTCTTCACTCATATTCCATTAATTTTAACTCATGACCTCCATTAACTATCTCTCTAAAGTTTAACCCTTCTTCTTTTATGTTCCTATGTTCTTATGTGTCCCTTTCTTCACTCATTTTCCATTCATTTTAACTCATGACCTCCAATACCTCTCTCTCTAAAGTCTATATCTCCACCCATACAAAACATCCCTTCCCTATCCCTTATCATCTATTTCTCTTCGCTTCTTCTTGTTACTGTACACTAAATCTCTATCTCAACCCTTGTATCAGGTGTCTTCTCTCCCTCTAATTCCCTTTCCTTTTCTCCCCCCATATAAAGCAAGCCTTCCCTATCCCATATTACCTATTTCTCTTCGCTTCTCATATCGACTATTTCTGAAGGTCAAAGAGGGGATCAATCGGGTTCTAATAAGTGTTTCTTTAGATTCACGGTACAGAAGAAGGGTCAGACTACCACCAGGGTCATAAAATTACTCTTGGAAATGCCCCAAACTCCTATGAAAGCCTTGTCAAATATGTGTTCTCGGGCGACGAAATGTTTAGTAATTCGGACCTAAATTTCTCCCTCAGCTTTTGTATCAGGTGTTCCCTCTCCCTCTCCCTCTCCCTCTCCCTCCAAGCAGCAATAGCAGTGACTCCCAGCGGTGACGTCAATAGTCTATCGATCAGCTGTGCGCGTCATCACTCACACCCTGCTTCTGCTTACCACCACCACTACCACCCTGCTTACCCTTTCCCCCGTACCCCCTGCCTCTTGCTCCCTATCGACTCCTTTGTTTGAAACCTATTTTTTTTTTTTCATTATTTCTGGTTAAGTTAGGTTAGGTTATTTTTTTCTGCGTATGTATGATTTTTTTTTACCAACTCCTTTGTGTGCATGTATTTTATTATTATTATTGCATTTAGGTTGTTAGGTTAGGTTAGTTTTTTTGTGTTTGTGAAGTCTTTATCGTATTTTAAGCTTCGTCCCTTCCGCTGCAAATCCTTAACACCTTTCCCTCTTATCAACTTCATCTGAATCAATTTTTATTATTATGATTTTAAGTTAGGTGTGTATGATCTTTTTAACCAACTCCTTTGTGTGCATGTATTTTATTATGATTATTGCATCTAGGTTGTTAAGTTAGGTTAGTTTTTTTGTGTTTGTGAAGTCTTTATCGTATTTTTAGCTCCGCCCCTTCCCTTGCTCCCCCTCCTTCCTCTTCCCCTTAATAACTATGTCTTAATCTATTTGTTATTTTTTACTAGTTATTTTATTATGATTATTGTATTCAGGTTGTTAAATTTTTGTGTTTGCGAAGTCTTTATCGTATTTTTAGCTCCGCCCCTTCCTTTGCTCCCCATCCTTCCCCTTCCCTTTTAATAACTATGTCTTAATCTATTTGCTATTTTTTACTAGTTATTTTATTATGATTATTGTATTCAGGTTGTTAAGTTAGGTTTTTGTGTTTGCGAAGTCTTTATCGTATTTTTAGCTCCGCCCCTTCCCTTGCTCCCCCTCCTTCTCCTTCCCTTTTAATAACTATGTCTTAATTTGTTTGTTATTTTTCACTGGTTAGATTTTTGTGTTTATGAATAGTATATCGAAATTTAACGCTGTCCCTGCTCCTGCTTACCCCCCTTTCCTCTACCTCCTCCTACTACCTGCTGTGATGGTTTCTACTTATGTGTTGGAGAATTGGTGTCTTTCGCATTTTAGGGGCAGTAGTAAGTAGCGGGCTTTTTTTTTTCATCGTTTTTTTTTTTTAAGAATAAAAAAAAAAAAAAAAAAAAAAAAAAACCCTCCATCCTAGTCCTGTCTTATGCAATTCTCTCTCTCTCTCTCTCTCTCTCTCTCTCTCTCTCTCTCTCTCTCTCTCTCTCTCTCTCTCTCTCTCTCTCTCTCTCTCTCTCTCTCTCTCTCTCTCTCTCTCTCTCTCTCTCTCTCTTTTTTTTATTTTTTTTTTTTATTCGGGAAGCGGTTGTTTGTGCGGGCTATTTTTAACGCCGTCTGCTTTGGTTTGCTTCCTTGCCCTTGAGTGCTTCCTGTGATATATAAACAGACAATAAATACAGCGCCACTCTTATCTAATCTAACCTAACCCACATTTTTCTGGTGGCGTTATATGTGACCTGATTTCATGTATCGTCACTTTGTTCGACTTTATTTTTATTGGTTTGTGATGTGTGTGTTCGCGTGTGACTTTATCGTAACTCTGAACTGACCTCTCTGTTTTAACTTTATTACCTAACATAAATAACCTACATAGTTCTGTTATTGTGTGTGTGACCTGATTCCATTTCTCGCTTCTACGCCAAACTTTATTATTGGTTTATTATTTTTGTTGTTGGTGGTGTGTAACTTTATTTTAAATTCTGAACTGACTTTTTTTTTAACATCAAAGGACGCGGCTCAAAGGCAACAACAACAAAAAGAGAGAGAGCCCTTCCCTTCTCTTACTAACAACTCCTACCTACCTACCTACCTTCCTTCCCCATAAACAGCCACTTCTTCCTCCCTTTCCCTCGCCCTGCTTAACACCCGATCCCGTCTCCCTCTTTACATCAGTGCTAAGTCTCGTCTCCACGCCTCCCTTCTGGCTGTCACTCCCTCCCTGTCATCTGTATACTCACCTTCCCTTCCGCCTCCCATTTTGACGTGAGTAGTCGCTTAGGGCCCATATCATTCATTCATGTTATTACGGTCCCTCTGCTACACTTATACATAAATACTCATACATATATACATGATTTTATGCAGACTAAGAGCCATGTGAAGCTGCTACCTGGCATATCGTTTACACACTTACACATTCACTATAGTTTCGTTTTAAAATTCCCATGGGCTTCCTCCTCCTCCTCTTCTCCCTTCCTTCCTTCCTCCTCCTCTTCTCCCTTCCTTTCTTCCTCCTCCTCCTCTTCTCCCTTCCTTCCTTCCTCCTCCTCCTCTTCTCCCTTCCTTCCTTCCTCCTCCTCCTCTTCTCCCTTCCTTCCTCCTCCTCCTCCTCCTCTTCTCCCTTCCTTCCTTCCTCCTCCTCTTCTCCCTTCCTTCCTTCCTCCTCCTCCTCTTCTCCCGTCCTTCCTCCTTCTCTCCTGCACCATTCCCTCGCCACCCATCACCACACCTCCATTTTGGCAGCTTAATCAGGGGCAGAAATGGATATAAATTGCGACTGTCAGCCATTCTGCTCCCTTCCACCCGTCTCTCTCTCTCTCTCTCTCTCTCTCTCTCTCTCTCTCTCTCTCTCTCTCTCTCTCTCTGATATAATGAACACAGCTTCCGTTTCATCAAGTAACATGACACGAAATCCACTTTTGAGAGAGAGAGAGAGAGACGACCCCCTTTAGTCCCTTGGGTGTCGAACTAAACGACTTGGACGCGTTCGATACAAGATGGACCTACACGGGACCAGAGAGAAGGGAGAAGGGAGAAGGATGAGCAGGGAGAAGGAAAGAGCCAGGGAGAGAAGGACAGAGACGAAGGGGGAATAAGAAGCGATGCAATAAGGGAGCGAAAACAGGGAGACAGGGGAAGGGAGAGGAAGGGAGAAGTAGAGAGAGGAGGAAAGAGGCTGAAGAAGGGAGACAAAGAAGGTTGATATAGAGAACTGATGAAAGAAGGAACAAGGGAACCAGAAGAAAGGGAGAAGCAGGGAGAGGATGAAAAAGACTGAAGAAGGGAGACAAAGGTAGCGAGAGAAAGGGGGGAATAAGAGAAAGGAAGGAAAGGAAAGGAGGAAGTGGAGGG